>NC_051387.1:3202153-3209653 GCF_015228065.2 Penaeus monodon | reverse complement strand
CACACACACACACACATATATATATAATATAATATATATTATAAAATAAAAATATATATTATAAAATAATATATATTATACATATATATATATTATATAAAATATATTTTAAAATTATAATATTAATATTTTATTATATATATATATTATATATGCATGTTTTATGTATGTATATTTGTATGTTGTATCTATACATATGTCCTATCTTTCTATCTATCTATCTATCTATCCTATATGCGTATATACATATATATACACACCCCACACACACACACAAAACCCCCACACACAAAACACAATATTATATTTTAGATATATATTATATATATATAATATAATAATTATATATAAAATGTTTTATATATATTTTAAAATATAATATATATATATATTATTTAAAATATATAATAAAATATATATAATATATATATATATATATATTTTAATATTTATATATATTTTGGGGGCCCGCGGGGGGCCGAAGGGGAGAGCGTGGCTAAAGACTGTCCCCGACGGCCCTGGGGTTCGAGGGTTGGGTTCACCGCCGGCGCGTTTTTTTCCCTTAGGCAGGAACTTACCTCGATTCCCCTTGCCTACCCCCACGGGGGGGACCAAGTCCCCCCAATTCAGTCCCGGGGGAAATTGAGATGGTGACTGGGAAAAAAAAAAAAAAAAAAAAAAAAAAAAACACCGGGCGGAAGGAAAATGGAAAAACCCCGCTCTAAATTGCCAAAAAAAAAATCTGAAAGAAACATGACCCGCCGGGCCGGGGTTTAGTCAAATGGTTAGAGCGTGGGAAATTTAAAAAGGAGGTCCGACGGAAATCTGAGTTCGGGGTTTTCGAGTCCCAAACCGCCGCTTTTTTCCCCTTTGGGAAAGGGAAAATTCCCTCGATTGCCTGCTGGGCCACTGGGGGGCCCCAGCCACCCCAAAGCCCAGTGCGGGCCCCAAAAGCCCGGATAAAATAAAAAGAATGATTACCTAAAAAAAAAAGGTTAAAACCGGGACTCTCCTGGAAAGGAACTGGGGACCCTACCACGTACTCCACTCCTAGAGCATCACAAAAGTTTAAAACTGCAACTGAGTATCATGCTGTGAAAACGGCGGGTCAGACATGAAACCCACCTTAAATGAATGAAAATTTTTATATTTAAATATAATATATATATATATATATATATATATTTATATATTTTAATATATATATTATATATATTAAAATATATATTTATGTATGTATGTATATTGTTGCATTATCTATACAATGTCTATCTATCTATCTTCCCATCTATTTCCTATTGCGCATATAATATAAAATTATATATATAAATTATATATATATAATATATATATTATTATGTATCTATATAAAAAATTTTATATAATATATTTTTATTATATGTATAGTTTTATGTATATATTTTATATATATTATAAAATATATATATATATATATATAAAATATTAAAATATATATAAAATATATTACACACCCCCCGGGACATATTATATAAAAATATATAAAATATATTATTTAAAAAAATATTATATATATATAATATATTATATATTATTTAAAAAATATAAACATACACCCGTAATTTTAAAATAAATATTACATATATATTATTAAAATATTATATAAATTAAAATATATATATTTTATAATTATTTATTTTTTTTTTATTTATTATTTATTTTTTTTATTTTTTTATTTTTTTTATTTTATTTTTTTATTTATTTTTTTTAAACCCTGGGAAGGGGCGTTGGCGATCATGGTTTTTCCCTGATTTTCTTTTGGGAATTTTGAGGGTGGTTTTCCATTGCCTTCCGCCCGGGGTTTTTAAACGAGTCACCCTCTCATTTAAACCCCGGTTTTGGGCCCCCACTGACTTGGGGGGCTTGCCCACCCAGCGGCTAGGCAGGCAAAACGAGGTGAAGTTCCCCTTGCCCAAGGGAACAAGCCCCGGGCCGGTGACTCGAAAACCCCCGAATCAGATTGCTCCCGAATATAAAATATTATATATATATATTATATTATATAAAATATATATTATATATATTTATAAAATTATATATATATATTAATACAAAACACACACACACACATTTAAATAAAACATATATTTTAATATATATATATATAAAATTAATATATTTTAAAATATATTAATATAATAAAATAATATTTTATATATATTATATATTATATTATTATACGTATATTCACCAATCCCCGCACGAAAGAAAACACATTGGTCTCCCCGTTTTTTCCTCCCCTTTCCTTTCCCCTCATCCTCCACGTCCCCACTTTGCCTCTCACTCTCTTTTCCCCCATTTTTCCCCTTTTTATTTTCCCCTTTTCCCTTTTTCCGTTTTTCTAACGCAAAATGCTATGTCTGATTCTGTGAAATGCGATTAAGGATTGTGTGCGAGAAAAGAGGGAGAGAGGGAAGGGAGAGGCAGAGGGAGAGAGAGAGAGAGAGAGAGAGAGAGAGAGAAAAGAGAGAGAGAGGAGAGAGGGGAAGAGAAACGAGAGCGAGAAAAGAGAGAGAAGGGGAGAGAAAAGAGAGAAAGGGGAGAGCGAGAGAGAAGGAGAGAGGAGAAAGGAGAAGAGAGAGAGAGAGAGAGTGAGAGGAGAAGAGAGAGAGAGAGAGAGAGAGAGAGAGAGGAAAAGGCATAAAGCCACCACACCACACAGGCAGACAAGAATACAGAGAAGACAGAAACAGAGAGCCACAGCAAAAGAGGAAAGAGAGAAAGACGAAGAGACAAATCAAGAGAGACAGATTGCGAACACGAAACTTGCAACGGAATCCCCACTTCACGCAATCGCCATCATCAGGATAATAACAATAACAGTAACAAACTCACAGAAAGGTGCTCACTGTATTTCCGCGTCTGATATGATGTATGTCGACACGATATATGCAGTTAAATCAAATGGAACAGATTATCTTGTCCTTAAAACTGACGAAGATGAATGAATGATGGTGAATAACAGAGAGATGTGATTTTGCGTTATATTTTTCATTAAGGTTCTTTTGACTTTTTTCTTTATCCGTGAAGTCGATTCGATTCTACTGTTGTGAAATTTGTTTTCGTGAAGTTTACCCTACGGATAATTATTCTCTAATATGCAATTTTGCACGATCTGGAAATCAGGAAGAGCAATCATGTTGTTATTTGAGAACACGCTCTCTCTCTCTCTCTCGCTCTCTCTCTCTCTCTCTCTCTCTCCTCTCTCTCTCTCTCTCTCTCTCTATATATATATATATATATATATATATATATATATATATATATATATATATATATATACATATATATATCTATATATATATATTTTATATATATATATATATTATATATATATATATATATATATATATTATATCATATACATATATATATTATTTTTTTTTTCTCTCTCTGCCGCGCCCTTCTCTCTCTTTCTCTCTCTCTCTCTGTCGCGCCCTTCCTATCCCCTTCTCTCTCTCTCTCTCTCTCTCTGTCTCTCTCTCTCTCTCTCTCTCTTTATCATTCTTCCTTTGTCATCACCTTCTTATCGCCAATTCCCTCTCACCCCCTCCCTCCCTATTTTACATCGATCCCAGCTAATCCTTCTCCCTCCTTTCCACGCCTTCCTCTTCTCCTCTTCTCCCTATCTTTCGTCTCCATGCTTTGTTCTCCCTGTTCATAATCCACCGTAATCTCCGTTTCTTTTCCCTCCTTCATTCCCTTTTCCTTGTGCAATTGCTCCTCCAATCATCCACTATTGTTCGTCTCCCGAAACCCTTCGTTGCTCCTCCGCTGCGTTCTTCCGGCGTGGCTCGTAAATTGTTCATCTTGTTCATTGGGCTTTCATTCAGTGCGCGTTTGTTCTTTTTGCGAAATAAGGAGTCTTTGTTGTTGTTGGTTTTTGTCTGTTTTATTTTTATTTATGTATATTTTTTTTCTCTGTTTGTCTGGCTGGCTCTCTCTCTCTCTCTCTCTCTCTCTCTCTCACTCTCTCCTCCTCTCTCTCTCCATCTCTCTCTCTCCTCTATCTCCTCTCTCTCGCTTCTCTCCTCTCCTCTCTCTCTCTCTCTCTCTCTCTCTCTCTCTTCTCTCTCTCTCTTATCTTTCTCTCTCTCTCTCTCTCATCTCTCTCTCTCCTCTCTCTCTCTCCTCTCTCTCTCGCTCTCTCTCGCTCTCGCTCTCTTCTCCTCTCTCTCTCTCTCCCTCTCTCCTCTTCCTCTCCTCTCTTTTCCCTCTCTCTCTCTCTCTCTCTATCTCTCTCTCCTCTGCCTCTCTCTCTTCATCTTCTTTTTCATCTCCCTCTCCCTTTCCTCTCCCATTCCTCTCCCCTCTCCCCTCTTCCCTCTCCCTCTCCCTCTTCCTCTCCCTACCCCCTCCTCTCTCTCTCGATCTCTCTTTCAAGACTATTGATCACATATAGCTTTCCCGTCAATCAACATCAATTTTTTCATAATACGCGCCTACTCACTTACTATTTTTTCGATCAAATTAAATAAAAAAATTAAGATGTCGAATATTCACGTTATTACAACCTTCTAATTAAAAGTTATATCAATCGGAGCCCAATGATTGTAGATGAACGTAACTGAAGAAAATTACATATTGACAGTACATATTATTAGCAGTTTGTGAAAGTATCATCTCTGCTTAACCTACATTTGTTACTGTATCAATATTATTCAGCATTTCTCAGTGTAGAATACAGCACGCTGGATAATCTGAAAATATTAAAAGATTTTTTAATTGTGTTGAAATTTTTATTGGTAGTTTTATCATTTTTCCCATTTTTTTTCCGTGAACCTGAAAAGTAACGTCGTGGTGTTAAAATCTTTCTGAGAGAGAGAAAGATAGATAGAGATAGATAGATAAATAGATAGATAAGATAGATAGATAAAGAGAGAGAGAGAGAGAGAGAGAGAGAGAGAGAGAGAGAGAGAGAGAGAGAGAGAGAGAGAGAGAGAGAGAGAGAGAGAGAGAGAGAGAGAGAGAGAGAGAGAGAGAGAGAAACATCAAACTCTCTCAAATATCAAACAGTTACAAGCCAGGCAGAAAATAAAATAATTAGATTAAAGAACACGTCAAGAATACACGCGCTTGTGAAATAAGAACAACCATTCTTTCAGATTACAGAAGACAAAAGTTTCCACGGGCGCACGAAAAATGACATTGTTTGACTTGGCTTTGAAGAAACGATTGAAAATATCTATAATTTTCCAAAGTTTCTGTCTTTTTTTTTTTTTTTATTAACTTTTCCTTTTTCCTTTCTTTCGCGATCAATGAGAGACGGCGCGTTTCGTATTAAAAAGTATATAGGTGTGTTTTATTTGAAGGCGATGTATTGTGCAGCGTGACTGTTATTATAGCAGATACGCCATATCACCGGCGCACTATGCTTATTTTTTTTTTCTGTTTGTAACTTGTACCTTATCGTGAGTCGTGAAAAAATAGTCACTTCGGTTTGTTTTTCTTTTTTCGTTTTCCTCCCACTCGCTTGGGTTCCAAGATTTTTTTTTCTTTATTTGTCCCTCTTTTCCTCTTTCTTCTTCTTCTCCTTTCTTTCATACTGCGCTCGCCTATACTTTCTTACCTTTTTCTTTCTTTTCTTCTCCCTTTCATTCTTGTCTCCTTTTTCTTTCTACTTTTTTTTTTTTTATTCGCTCTCTTCCTATCCTTCGTTTCTTTTGTCTCCCTTTTCTCTCTTTCTTCTTCTTTCTTGCTTCGCTCTCTTCCTATCCTTTCTTTTGGCTCCTCTTTCTCTTTTTCTTCTTCCTCTTCTTTCATACTTGCTTCTCTCTCCTCCTAACCTTTCTTTTGTCTCGTCTTCTCTCTTCTTCTTATTTTTGCTTCTCCTTCTGTCCTTCCTGCCTTTGTATCCCCTCTCTTTCTTCTTCTTCCTCCTCTTTCTTTCTGCGCTTCGCTCTCCTTTCGTTTCTTTCTCTTGTTTCCTCTCTCTCTCTTTCTTCTCCTTTCATTTGTCTCCTCTTTCTCATATTATTATTATTTCTTGTTTCGCTCTCCCTCTATCCGTCTTCCATTCGCCTCCTCTTCCTATCCTTTCCTTCTCCTTTCTCCTCTTCCTCCTTCGTCCTCTTTTTTTTTTCTTGCTTCTCTCTCCTCCTATCCTTCCTTTCGTTCTTTTTTAATTTCTTTTCCTCTCATTTTTTATTTTTTCTCCTCTTTCTCCTTCTTCCTCTTTCATTCTTGCTTCTCTCTCCTCCTCCCTTTCCTCTCTCCTTATGGAATCCGCCGCTTCCTTATTATGCCTCGAACGTTTCTCGCCTTTTCTTATGCCTCTTCTTCCTCGGAAACATTTCCAGTATTTCGACGTCTGTTTGTCTATCTGCCTGTCTGTTTGTCTGTCTGTTTATCGATCTATCTGTCTGTCTGTCAGTCTACCTTTCTGGATATCTATCTATTTGTCTATCTATCTGTCTGTCTGTCTACTTTTCTGGATATCTATCTGTTTGTCTATCTATCTATCATCTATCTTTGTCTAGCTGTCTGGATATCTATCTATCTATCTATCTATCTGTCTGTCTGTCTGTCTGGCTTTCTGGATATCTATCTATTTGTCTATCTATCTATCTGTCCGTCTATCTATCTGTCTGTCTATCTATCCATTTGTCTATCTATCTATCTATCTATCTATCTATCTATCTATTTGCCTAACTACCTATCTATCCATCCATCTGTCTATCTATCTATCATCTGTATATCTATATATCTGTCTATCTATCTATCTACCTACCTATCTATCTATCTACATACCTATCTATCTATCTACTACCTACCTATCTATCTACCTACCTATCTATCTATCTACCTACCTATCTATCTATCTACCTACCTGTCTATCTATCTACCTACATATCTATTGGCAGACTTTTTTTCACTATCAGTATTTTTTTTTCGTCCACATACAGTATATATTTTTAATCTTTATTAGTGATAGAGCCGTCAATAATTGTCAAAATGTCGTTTGAATTATGATCCAGACTGCTTTGAAGAATTATTTGAATATGTGTATAAATCAGTTAAGGAATTTTTAAAATATGTTAAGAGAGAAAAAGAAAAAGAAAAAAATACGCACGTATCCCTTTCTTTTTTCTTTTTCTTTTTTTACAAAGCTCCCTCCCTCCCCCCTCCTTACGGACTTTTTCCTTTCATTTCTCCCGAAGAAGAAAAAAATACCATTTTTAAATATTAAAAACCAGCGCCAGTTCGTCAGGTTTTCCGGCGAAACTTTCCCTAATCATTGAAAGACTGTATCCCCCCCAAATGGCGAAGCGATGAAAGAATTTAGTAATAATATATGACCCCCTTGACTGGTGTGTAAATACAGCAATGTAGAAGGAACAAAGCATTGATTAATAAAAAAAATAATTAATAAGTCTGCAACAGGGGAAACTTCTCCCCCTCTCTCATTACTGTTTAATCTGGGCATAAAAGTTGAATAAAAAAAAGAAAAAAAAACTTTCG
>NC_051387.1:3184653-3192153 GCF_015228065.2 Penaeus monodon | reverse complement strand
CCCCCTCCCGCGGGTGTCTGACGCCCTATTGAAACGCCTCGTCCTTCAGGGAGGAAGCGCTAGTCCCCGGAAAGCGATGGGTTTCTTGACCAGGGATGATTCAGTGGCTCTCTCTCCCTTTTTTTGTTTGGGTGTTCTTTGTCTCTCTTGCTTTCATTATTATTATTCTTTTTTTGTCTGTTTCTGACTTTTTTTTTTTGGGGGGGGGGTCTGTCTGGTTGTCTCTCTCTCATTCTTTCTCTCTTTCTTTCTTTCTCTCTCTCTCTCTCTCTCCTCCCTCTCCATCTCTCTCTGTCTCCCTCCCTCTCCATCTCTCTCTGTCTCCCTCCCTCTCCATCTCTCTCTGTCTCCCTCCCTCTCCATCTCTCTCTCTTTTGTGTGTTTGTATGTGTACGTTGGTCACTGTCTCTTGATATATCCTTCTCTCATTCTCTTCCATTCTGTCTATCCCTCTCTCTTCCTTTTTATCTCTCTCTCATTCTCCCACTTCCTCTCTCCTCTTCACTCAATTTCCCCCTTTCTCTTCCTCCCCCCCCCCTCCCATCATCTTTCTCCCCTTTTCTATCTCTCTCATTCTCCCTCTTCTTGTTACGCTGTTCACGTGGTATAGAGCCTTCACAATATAATAACTTGGAGGCGAAGAAAACGTGATAAAAAGACTAAGTGGACGAGGCAGATAAAATGATATAATGGATAACGACGGTGACGAACATACGCAAGTGGCAAGTGGAAGTTAATAACATTGAATAGCTGTATGTAGGGCTATACAGTACACCCGCACTGCTTGTTTGTTTGTTTGTCTCGATATACATGTATATGTATATATATGTGTGTGTGTGTGTGTGTGTGTGTGTGTGTGTGTGTTGTGTGGGGTTTTTGGTATGTTGTGGTGTGTTGGTGTTGTGTGTGTGTGTGTGTGTGTGTGTGTGTTTGTGTGGTTGAAAGGGTACATTATAAAATAATATATATAATTTTAATAATAATTATTATTATATATTATAATAATATATTTATATTATATATATATTTTTTTTATATTTATATATATATATTATTTATATATTTATTATATTAATTTTTTAATATATATTTTTTATTATCTATTATATTTTTTTTATTTTATATATTTTAAAATTTTAAAAATTATATAATTTATATATTTTAAAATCTTATTATTTTTTATATATATATATATATTTTTATTTTTGATATATATATATATATATATATATATATAAAATCAACATATATAAAAAAAAAATAATTATATATATATATATATATATATATAATATATTAATATTATATTTTTTTGTTTTTTTGTGTGTGTGTGTTTGTGTGTGGTGTGTTGTGTGGTGTGTGTGTGTGTGTGTGTGTGTGTTTTGGGGTGGGTGTGTGTGTGTGTTTTTGTTGGTTTGTGGTGTGTTTGTGTGTGTGTGTGTGTGTGTGTGTGTTTTTTTGTGTGTGTGTTTTGTTTTTTTTGTTTTTTTGTTTTTTGTTTTTTTTGAAATTTACATATATATATATAATATATATATATAATATATATATAAAATATATAAAAATATATAAATAAAAACAAAAAAATATATAATTTTAAAATATATATATATTTTATTAATTTAATAAATATTATAAAATTTAAATTATAATATTATTATAAATTTTTACATCTAAAAAAAATTTTTAATTTTTTTTTTTTTTTATTATATTATATATTATATATATATAATATATAATTTTATATATATATATTGGGGTTTTTTTTGGGGGGTTTTGGGTTTTTTTATGTATTTTTTCTTTTATTTTTTTTTTTTTTTTTTTTCTTTTTCCTCTCCTTCCTTCTTTCTCTCTCCTCTCTCTCTCTCTCTCTCTCTCTCCCCTTCTCTTCCTTCCTTCTCCTCTCTCCTCCTTTCTTTTCCCTCTTTTTCCTCTCTCCTCTCCCCTCCTTTTCTTTTTCCTTGCACTTTCTTCTCCCCCTCTTTTTTTTCCCTTTTCCCTTTCCATTCTCTCCTCTCCCCTCCTTTCCTTTTCCTTCTCCTCTCCCTCCCCTTTCTTTTCCCTTTCCCCTTTTCCCTCTCTCTCTCCTCCCTTCTCTCTCCCTCTCCCTCTTCTCTCTTCTCTCCCTCCCCCCTCTTCTCCCGCTTTCTCCATCCATCCTTCCCTCTCTCTCCCTCCCCCCTTTTCCCCCTTTTCTCCCCCCTTCTCTCCTCCCTTCCCCTTTTTCTCCCCTTTTCCCTCCACCCCTTAAAAAACCCCCCCTCCCTCGTTTTTCCTCCCCCCGCCGGGAAACCTGCATCTTATTTGAGTTCAGTGAAGTCTTAAACTCAGGATTCGCGTATTTATGACCTTGTTTTCAAGTTCCTTTTTCGAGTCTGCCACAGTCACTTATTTCCAATGCAATTCGTGCTTGATTATCCGCTTATTCCATGCATATCTTCGCTTGCATTTGCTTTCGAGGGATTTCATGCACGCTGACACTCCCTCGGGATATATTGCCATTAGGTTTATTGAGCATTAATAGTTTCGGAACGTTTTTTTTTTTCGATTTGGCAACACTGTGTTGGCGTTTGGAAATGGCGAATCAAATCTTTAATTCCTGCTATCTTAAAAAAAAAAGAACGAAAGAAAAAAAAAAAAAAAAAACAAAACAAAATAAAAGAAAGAGGAAGAAGAAAGGGGGGAATAGAGCAAAAGAAAGAAAGAAAGAAAGAGATATTAGCTTAAAAAGAGAATAAATAAGCAAAAGAAAATACAGAAGAATTGAATTAGCTTTATAAAAAGAATAAATAAATAAAAAAAAACAAAAATCAAGGGGAAAAAAAAAATAAAAAATAATAACAGATGATGATAATAACAATGATAAAAAAAAGGAAAACGTACTAGACTTTTTTTTTTTTTCTTCTTTTTTTTTTTTTTTTAGATATTCCTGAGCTTCATGAAAGTTCAGTGACCTTTGAGGGATTTCAGGGGGACTGACTTCGCTTCAGGAGACTTCAGGGGCCTTTTCGAGGGGCAAAGGTCACACGCCTGTAACCTCTCACGACGGAGTTTGGTGACAGATTTCTAAAATGTATTTTGCTTGATAATTTTTTTTTTTTTTTTTTTTTTTTTTTTTTTTTTTTTTTTTTGATTTTGGGATTTTTTTTTTTTTTTTTTTTTTTTTTTTTTATATAGATTTTGGTGAAATATTTTTGATAGATTTCAGTGATAATTTTTTTTTAATTGATTTTGGATAACCTTTTTTTTAGATTTTTCTCCTCTCTCTCCGTCTCTCCTCTCTCCTCTCTCTCCTCTCTCCCCCTCTCCCTCCTCTCTCTCTTTTCTATCTCTCTTTCTCTTCCCCCTCTCCTCTCTCTCTCTCCTCCCCTTTCCTCTCCCCCTCTCCTCCTCCCTTCCCCTCCCTCTTTTTCTCCTCTCTCTCTCCTCCTCTCTCTCCTCTCTCTCCTCTCTCCTCTCTCTCTCTCTCCTCCCCCTCTTCTCTCTTTTCTCCCCTCTCTCTCTTTCCCTCTCCCCCCTCTCTCTCTCTTCCCCTCCCCCTTTTTCCCCCCCTTTCTCTTTCCCTCTCTCTCTCTCTCTCTTCTCTCTCTTCTCTTCTCTCTCTCCTTTCTCTCTCTCCTCTCCTCTCTTCTTCTCTTCCTCTTCCCTTCTATCTATCTATCTATCTCTATCTCTCTCTCTCTCTCTCTCTCTCTCTCTCTCTCTCTCTGTCTCTCTCTTTCTCTCTCTCTCTCTCTCTCTCTCTTTCTATCTCTCTCTCTCTCCCCTCTTCATTCCCTCCCTCCCTCCTCCTTCCCACTCCCACCTCCTCTCTCTCGTACTCTCCCCCCTTCCCTCCCTCCTCTCCTCCTCTCCTCCCTCCCTCCCTCCCTCCCTTTCCTCCCCCCTCCCTATTTCCATTGTTTCCTTTCCACTCTCTTTTAATCGCCAGGCCAAGTTATCTTCACCGTAAATTCCGTTCGGGTGCAGATAACGGCCTGTTCTGTGCGTAGGTTAGTTACTGAAACACCCGCTCGTGGGCTTATGAGAGTACTGTTAGAGGTATCTACTTCTTTGGTTTACGTTATTGAGTTTCAGTGGAGGATTGCACAAGCAGACAAACAATAAAAAAAAATCGATAAATGTTATTGGGGATCATTTGTACATGGGCACAGGAACACGCAAGTACATGTAATTTTATCCGAAATCAACTCTCGTTCCATCCCAGATCACTCCTAAAATGCAGACGGGTAATCCTTTTTATGAATATGTAATGAATAGATAAGATAAACAAACTCAGGTAAATATAATCAAGAAAATGTAATAAATGTAATCCTTAGGCCATAAGCAACTTAAATAATATATTTCCTATCACCATCCGCCAGTAAACTTTCGTATGAATCGAGAGGAATATCCCCGCCGCCTTTAAAATCAATAACAATAACAATAATAAATAAGTAAACCAATATAGATAAACTGATAGACAGATACACAAAGAAACCCATAATAAACAAATAGACCAATAGATAGATAGATAGATGAAAGTTCCCCATAATAAAACAGAAAAAGCGACCGACCGTATCTATCAGGTGGCATACAGCGGCCGCTTCAAACAGCATTTCATAAGGCGAGGGACTGTGTTCGCTTTAGTAGAAGAGAGCAAAGGGGGATTCCGGTTTATGCGTGCACTATATGCGCTTGTATAAATAGCCGAGGAGTTGGGAAATTTCGGCTTTTGGAATTCATGATTTTGAGTCATTCGAGTGTTTTTTTTTTTTTTTTTTTTTTTTTTTTTTGAGTCGTTGTGAGTCTTCGTCATAATGTTTTTTTTTTTTTATTTAGCTTTGTTTTTGTTTTCTTTCCTTTCATCTTATTTTCTTTACATTTTTTTAATCTTATAGGTTTATTGGGCATATCGCTTTTTTAACTTTTTTTAAATTGTTGTGAATCATAACTATTATTATTATTATTATTATCATTATTATTATTATTATCATTATTATTATTATTATTATTATTATTATTATTATTATTATTATTATTATTATTATTATTATTACTATTATTACCATCATCATTATTATTATTACCATTATCATTATTATTACTATCATTATTATTATTATTATTATTATTATCATTATTATTATTATTATTATTATTATTATTATCATATCATCATCATATATCATCATGATCATGATCATGATCATCATCAACATCATCATCATCATCATCATCGTTATTATTATTATTATCATTATCATTATCATTATTATTATTATTATCATCATCATCATCATCATTTAATCACAGTCTAGCTCTGTTTTTTTTCCCTCTGTTTTCTTTCCATGTATTATTTTGCGTATTTTCTGTCTTACCTCCATCATATTTTCCTCCAGGCTCTCTCTCTCTCTGTATCTCTTTCATCTCACTGGTTTGATCGACGTCGTCAAACCGAACGAGGCAGTTTCCGAATGGGGTATTAAGGCCATCTCACACCGGACGCCGTACTAGCCACAGCGAGGATGGAGAGCCAGCTCCTCGGTTGCTTTTCAACGAGGCTTTGCAAAATGGATGCAACCAACGCCGAGGACATTGCTACCGTAGCGGTTCTGGTCGATGTTTGCGTTTTTTTTTTTTTTTTTTTAATACTATTACGTGTTTAATTTGTTTATTATTATTAATTTATTATTATTGCTATTACATATTTATTTTATCATTATTCATTTATTATTATTATTATTATTATTATTATTATTATTATTATTATTATTATTATTATTATTATTATTATTATTATTATTATTATTATTATTATTATATCATTATTATTATTATTATCATTATTATTATTATTATTATTATTATTATTATTATTATTATTATTATTATTATTATTATTATTATTAATTATTATTATATTCTTTTTTTTTTGAGGGGGGCATAGTTTTCAATACATAATCGCGCTATTTTCATAATGCTATATACCTTTTTCCTAACATCGTGCATGACTTTTAAGAATCTTGCATGACCCTTTACGACTCCTAACATTACTGTATGAACGTACACAGTAACTCATACGTCCTTTTAAATACATTTTTTTTTCTCTAAGTTCTTTTTTTCAACAGTTCCGTCGCACTTATGAACTGCTGTTGTTTGCACCTTGTTTCTTAATATCTTGAATCATCAATCCAAGATATTGTTTATATCTGTTTCTTCATCTTCTAAAAAGCAAGATTGTTATATAGAGTCATTGGTTTATAGAGTCATTGATATATAGAGTCATTGATAGATAAAGTCACTGAGAGATAGAATCATTGACATAGAGTCACTGATATATAGAGTCATTGATAGATAGAGTCACTGATATACAAAGTCACTGATACATAGGGTCATTAATATATATTCACAGACATTTAGATTCATTGATATATAGAGTAATTAAAATATAGAGTCACTGATATATGGAGTCATTGACATGTAGAGTCATTGATATATAGAGTCACTGATATATAGAGTCATAGAGTCACTGAGTCACTGAAAAGCTGAATGACCAGTAGCTCATGAAAAACTGGAACAGAGCCAAGTGGCACTATTTCGGATTTGAAACGCTCTTCATGGAATTCGAGGCCACAGGTTGGTGAAAGAGGCGGGGGGGGGGGGGGATTTGGCTCGTGAAGTAGGTGCTGTGATATGGCACGGAGGTCTCTCTCTGTCTGTGTCTGTGTCTGTCTGTCTGTCAGTTTGTCTCTGTCTGTCTCTCTGTCTGTCAATTTGTCTGTGTCTGTCTGTGTCTGTCTCTCTGTCAAATTGTCTCTGTCTGTATGTCTGTTTCTCTCTCTCTCTCTCTCTTTCTCACTCAGATATATAGAGATATATACATATAGACATACATACATACATACATACATACATATGAAAACATGCATGTATATATAACCTTCACATATACAGGTATTTGCTTAACAATCGCGCGCTCATGCATCTCTTCCCCGAGAGAGCCTTTGTGAAGAGAGATCGAGTAGCATTTCAAAACACAAGCAACAGCTGTCGTGAAGCAGTTTCGTATAACAAAGCGCAGGGAAGTTATAAACACTTTGCATTCTCAGGCATCACGAAAACTCTCCTTTCTCATGCATTGTCATTTCTCATGCAATGATGGTTGTAAAGGCGTTTCTAAGAATGAATGAATTCTTGTAAGGTTTATTGTGAGATAGAACGAGGAGGAATGTCTTTGTAAAATAAGGAAGGGTATTTGATCCGTTTCGCTCTCCGCTCTTGTCATGCAGATCTATTTTTTTCTGAATATGTATGTTACGTGTGTTGATTCCGGTTGATCGCAAAGGGATTTATGTTGTTTTTCTTCAACTCTCTTGTTTTTTTTTCTTTGTTTCTTTTCTGCTGCAGTTCGGCTGTTATAGGTATATTTTGCCGCGTCAGAATACAATCACTCCTGGCGATCTGGACCAGTTCAGATGATTTATTTAAAGATCTTTCGTTAATTCAGATAACCTATTT
>NC_051387.1:3177153-3179653 GCF_015228065.2 Penaeus monodon | reverse complement strand
GCACGTATGTGTAGCTCACGCTCGCATAAAGCACATCCGCGTCTGGATATTCTGTATATAATTATAAGCACTTGTGTAGAATATCAAACGCATATACACGTTTGGACGCATACGTACTCAAGTATACGCACACACACAGAGATGTACACATATACACACGCATACAAATACATACACATACACAAACACTCACACACATACACATACACGGACGCACATACACACACATATGCTTACACACACACACACACACACACACACACACACACACACACACACACACACACACACACACAGAAGAAGACCTATTTTATGCATCTGAAGGAAAACTAACCACACAGTGTGCTAGATAAAACAACACACACAATGAATTTCTCACAAGTCCAGGGTTCTAGGACTCTCAGAATCCTAATTAAAACGAAAAGTCCTTCAGATGGAGTCCTTGACGTGTCCTCTCTCGCCTAAGACACCCCCTTCTTCTGCGCCTTCTGTTGTAAACGAACGCAAATACTTGTGCAAATTGAACGCGGCAGCTGACTTTTTCGGAGGCAAATAACCCGGAAAAATCTCGGCTTTGAGATCAGAACAGAGAGACAGACACTCACGCTAAGGAGAGGAAGGAGAGAAACGTTGTGCCGTTTTGATCCTATTCATCTGCAAGATATATACAGCACTCTGATCTACGTGTTGCTTCCCCTTATGTGCAACGAATAAAATATCTACGATGTTGCATTTGGCGAAATCTATCTAACATTGTCCTATACAGACACGAGGCAATTTGCAAAGGGCATGGAGGAGAAATAACTAAGCATGAAAGGATATTGCATATGCAACAGCAGCTGTTCCTTCGACCGGATTCTGCATTCAGACACGAATTCTTCATTTTCACTTTGCAAGGACTTCCTGAACACGTGATTTGTTTTCCGAACAGAAATCTGCAAGATCCTAGCTTTGCAACTTTATTTCAGAATGTCTTTATTATTGCAGTGGATTTGGCTGTAATATCCTGTATTGGATACGTTGCAGAGGATGATGCAGAGCCGCTTGCCATCTGCCTTACGGTTGAAATAGGTCACAGATCATGACCAATGTTGCAGCTCTAGAATTACTCGAATATAAATCGTGTTATATATCTTGCAAGTTATAACCTCTCTTATCAATTTGTTAAACGTTAGATGGTATCAACGAGATTAATGTTCATTTTAGCTTACAATATAATACTCTTCATTTATAACACAACCAAATATAGAAATACTTGATGAAGCATCATGCCACATTTCCCGACGAGCTTAATTACCCCATTAATAAAAAATAAAAATAAAAAGAATCACAAAATGTGACCCATATCATGAAATCATAAAAAAAAATGTTGCATCACACAAATACCAGACGATTTCTCTTTTTTTTCTCTTTTTTTTATCTCGAAATGTCACGACCTGGATTACGTAAACGCTTTGAAATATTGATTCAAATTGTGATAGCGTGTGTTACTCCGTTACTCATGTAGTGGAAGAAAACGGAGACGAATGAGATAGAAAATATATAAAATAAAGACGGATGGAATAAAATAAGGGACAATAAAAACAGATAAAAAAAGAAAATGGAGAAATAGAAAATAGAGAAAATAAAGACGTGGAAAACGAAAATGGAGAAAATAGATACGGATAAAAGAAAAAAAATAAAGAAAATAGAGACAGATGAAATAGAAAACAGAAAAAAATTGATATAGAAAATAGTAAAAAAAAATAATAACGAGTAACATAAAACACAGAAATCAGACATGTACGTTTTGTAAGCCTGAAGTCTCCCACACGAGGATTTTTGTACCTAACTGTACACTTTATTTTTCTACTGAATTATCTCCTTGGGAAACTGTGAATTATCTTCGAGATTTACTGATGAGATGTTTATTTATCCATCTCTCTGTAGCTATTCTTCATTTATCGATTTATCTGTCTCTACCTTCTATTATTTATCGACTTATTCGTCTTCGTATTTCTTTCCTGTTTATCTTTTATTTATTTATTCATTTATATCTGTCTGGTTCTCGGTTATTGATCTCTGTATATCTTTATTTATCTTATTTATATCCATCTCTCTTAATTACTCATTTCTTATTATTTCTGGATTTTTTATTTATTTCTCTCTCTGTCTCTGTCTCTGTCTCTCTCTCTCTCTCTCTCTCTCTTTCCTCTCTCTCTCTCTCTCTCTCTCTCTCTCTTCTCCTCATCTCTCCTCTCTCTATCTCTCTCCCTCTCCTCTCTCTTCTCTCCCCTCTCATCTCTCCCCTCTCTCTCTCTCTCCTCTCCTCTCTCTCTCTCTCTCTCTCTCTCTCTCTCTCTTCCTCTCTCTCTCTTCTCTCTCCTCTCTCTCTCTCTCTCTCTCTCTCTTCTACTTCTTCTCTCTCCCTCTCTCTCTCTCTCTCTCTCCTCTCTCTCTCTCTCTCTCTCTCTCTCTCTCCTCTCTCTCTCTCTCTTCCTCTCTCTCTCTTCCTCTCTCT
>NC_051387.1:3167153-3172153 GCF_015228065.2 Penaeus monodon | reverse complement strand
ATTACCCGGCCTGGGAGGGAGCAGACTGCAGCGAGCCTGAGGGAAATTAACACGCCTGATTTTTACAACTGCAACAACAATAGTTTTATGTTGATGTAGGTTTTGTGGTCGGAAAGCATTGTTCCAAACGGTGGCTGCAAGCGTTGCACACAAAGTCTGAACCGCAAGTGAATTTAAAATACTCTGGAATATAGCCTTGCCGGGTCATTTTCACTCTGAATCCCCAAACGGTTCATACATTGCAGTGCAGTAGAAGGTTTGAAGTGACTGGTGGTTTTTAAAAAGGAGACGTGTAATTGTTGCCTTAAATATCCTCCCCGGAATTCGAAAGATGTATTCCCTTCGCGCGCCAAATGAACGCAACCACACAATCGGACTCCTCAATCCAGATGTTATAAATGCGCTCCTCTTTTGTGACACGCCGCAAAATACTCTCCTCAGACTACAATCATTCCTAATGAGGACAAATGGGGACAGCGCCCCTCCGCCATCCTCATACAAGAACCATCAGATGTGAAAAACACCCAAACTTTAGGGTTCGTTCGAAAACTCCTTGTGTGTGGAATCGCTGTTGTTGAACGCGTCCAGTCAGAGCAAAACACGGGATAGCAATATGGCCGCGCGATCTACTTGAATGAAATAAAATGAAATAAAAGGAGGAAAAGGGGAAACAGAAAGAAAAGGAAAGAAAAAAAAGAAAAAAAAAAAAAAAAAAGAAAAAAAGAAAAAAAAGAAAAGAAAGAAAACGAGGGAAATGGGTAACAGAAGGAAAAGGGGGTAAAATGAAAATACAGAAAAATATGCTAAAAGTAAATAAAAGAAAGATAGAAAAAACAGTCAAAAGGAAAGAAAAGAAAAGAGAGAAAAAGAAGGAGCAAGAGAACGTAGATAAAAAACAACAACACTGGGAAATCACTGAAAAATACAACTTTATTTATTAGCTCTGAAAATTAATGATGACTTTGAAAATACGACCGACATGAAATTAATTCGGCATTACAAAAGTTATTAGCTGGCTTGCCTGATGCTTAAATAAACTGACATTTTTTTTTTTTTTTTTTTTTTTTTTTTTTTGTAAACTAATTTACGTGCATCGAACCTTTAAGTGAAAGTATCTTGCACTTTCATTATCATCATTATTATTATTACTGTTATAATTATTGTTCTTATTATCAGTTATAAACATTACCATTATTATTGTTCTAATTATCGTTGTTTTTATCAACTTTACCATCATTAATGTTATAATCATTGTTGTTATTAAAAGTTATAAACGTTTCCATTATTACAGCTATAATTATTGCTCTTACTACCAATTATAAACATCACCGCCATTACTGTTATTGTTATTGCGTTATTACCACTTTCTTTATCACTGTTATTATGATTACCATCGTCCACATCCTTACCTGTATTGTTAATCCTTATCTTACTAAGCTTACCTCTGTATGATTAATGTAAACAATTATCATTTTCTTATCATTATCATCGTTATTACTTTTATCCTAAACGTATCATTATTATCATTACTATTATTATCATCTTCGTTATCATCACGATCCCTGTTATGATAACAATATTCAGTAGGCATAACATAACGATTAATGGCATTGTAACCCACACCATTGACATGATTTTAAGGAACATTATTATTTATCGTTAGATCATCATTAACCCCTTTACAAATCATGATTATCATTATCATCCTGGTCATCATTACAGTCATCACCATGATTATTATCGTCATGATCTCCATTAACATCATCATATTCATCACCATAATTATCATTACCGTCATTATAGTCATCACCATCATCATTATCATCATCATTACCGATATAATTATAGTCATTATGGCTATTGTCCTCATCATAATGATTTTGTGCTCTTTTGATATGACTAATAATGATATTTGCGATATCATTATCACTAGAGATTGCAGATATAAATGGTTGTATTATCATTATTGATGAAGCTCTCATCATAATAATCCTTTTTAAATGCCAGTAACACAGTCATTTAATTTACATAAATCATGATTAGCGCCATGCAGTAATGCCTCTCTCTCTCTCTCTCTCTCTCTCTCTCTCTCTCTCTCTCTCTCTCTCCTCTCTCTTCTCTCCTCTCTCTCTCTTTCTGTCTGTCTATCTCTGTCTGTCTATTTGCATCTCTCTCTCTCTCTTTCTCTTCGCTTTGTTTTCTCTCTTTCTTTCTTTCTTTTATTTTTTTTCCCTATCTCATTCTCCTTATGTTTGTCTCTCTTCTATCTCTCTCTCTTCTTGGCCATCTCACTCTCTTCCTCCCTCTTTCCTATCTCCCTCCCTCTTTTTCTCCATTTCTTCCACCTTCTGTCTCTTGCTCTCTCTATCTTCCTCTTCTTCTCTTTTATCTTTCTCGCCTTTCCTTTCACAGTCTTCCTCCATTCCCTCCTTCCTTCCCCGTTTTTTTCTTTCTCTTTTCTCTCTCCTTCTTCTTCCTCTGTGTCTCTCCATCTTCATCTCCTTCTCTCTGTGCCTCCCTCTATCTCCCTCTCCCTCTCTCCTCTCTTTCTCTCATTTGTCTCTCCCTTCACCCCCTATCTATTTTCCTCTCTTCTTCTCCGCCTCTCTCTTTTTCCCTCCCCTTTCACCCCCTTTCTCTCTTCTTCTCTTTCTCCTACCCTCCGCCTCTCTCTTCTTCTCTTTCTCCTCCCTCCGCCTCTCTCTTTTCCTTCCCTTTGTTTCGTCACTTCCGACGTTCACCTACCCCCGCCTCTCCCCCTCCTCCCCCTCCCCCCGTTTTCCTTTCCCCCCCCTCCCCCTCCCCCTTCCCGTTCTCCTTCCGAGTGTGCACACACACAAACCCCCTCCCCCACCTCGCATCCTCCGTCCCCTACGCCATCATCCTTGCGGAGCTTTTAATTAAACAGTTGTGAAGCACAAACCCCCTCCCCTCGCGAAGCCCTCCCCCCTCCCCCCTCTCCCTCTCGTGGAAATCTCCTCTCCCCCTCTCCCCCCCCCCCCCCCCCCCCCCCCCTCTAAACTCCCCCCCCCCCCCCCCCCCCCCTTTAAACACTCCTGTCCCCATAATTTTCCCCCCCAATTTTCCCCCCCCCTCTTTCCCCTCCTTTTCCCTTCTTCCTTTCTCCTTCGATCTCCTCCCCCCCCCCCTTTCCTTCCCCCCTTTTCTCCCCCTTTATCCTATTTTTCCCCTTTCCCCCTCCTCCCCCTCCTTTTTTCCCTTTCCCCTTTCCCCCTTCCCTCCCCCCCCTTTTTTTTTTTTTTTTCCCCCCCCCCCCCCCCCCCTTTTTCCCCTCCCCCTTCCCTCCTCCTCCTTTCCCCTTTCCTACCCCTCCCACTTTCCTCCCTTCCTTCTCCCCTCCCCCCAAAAAACCTCCCTCTTCATCCCCCTCCCCCCCACCCCCCCCCCCCCCCCCCGCTGAGGGGCCCTCGAGCATCCGGCCCCAAAAACCTCTGGGCCCCCCCCCCCCCCCCGGCGCCCGAGCGCTCCTGATCAGCTGTGAGTCAGCACCCCCCCCCCCCCCCACGTCCGTTTGCGTGTGACGTGTGCGTATCTGCGA
The DNA here is from genome assembly GCF_015228065.2 of Penaeus monodon. NCBI lineage: Eukaryota > Metazoa > Arthropoda > Malacostraca > Decapoda > Penaeidae > Penaeus > Penaeus monodon. The sequence goes on along the minus strand of NC_051387.1, from coordinate 3,168,594 downwards.
GAAGCTTCTTGCCATTCATGTGTGCGTGTATATGTATGTTTATATATGTATATATGTATATATGTATATATATATATACATATATATATAATATATATATAAAATATAATATAATATCATAATTTATATATATATAACAAATTTTATATTATACATATTAATAATATTATATATATATATATATATTATATATATATATATTTTAAATATATATACATATACCTATATGCTATATATTAAAAAATATGATATATAAATATTTATATATATATATTATAATAATTTTTAAAATATATTTATATAATTATATATATCATTCCGGGGGTTAAACCAATAGGATTACCCAATTATTATTATTTATTTTTTCCCTTTCAAAATTATATTGTATACCCAATCCCAACCAAGTGTATTCCCCCAAGGATAAATAAAAATATTACCTAAAAAATAACGGCACTCTCCTAAAGGCGGGCCCTCCCGGGGACCACTCCCAAAACTCACCGGAAAAAAAATTATCAGTGGGACCCGGCGGTCAACAAACAACCGTTAAAAATGTAAAAATTTTTAAATAAAATTTTAAAATATTAAAAATAAAATTTAAAAATATATATATAAATAAAATAAAATATTTTATTTAATAAAATTATAATTAATATATAATATATATTATTTATAATATAATATATATATATATATATATATATATATTATATATATATTATTTTAAAATATTATATATTATATATATATATATATATATATTTATATATTTTTAATATATATATAATTAAATAAAAGAAAGAGAGAGAGAGAGGAGAGAGGGGAGAAAAGAGAGAGAGAGAGAGAGGAGAGAGAGAGAGAGAGAGTAAGAGAGAGAGAGAAAGAGAGAGAGAGACAGAGAGAGAGAGAGAGAGAGAGAGAGAGAGAGAGGAGAGACAGACGAGAGAAGAGAGAAAGACAGAGAGACAGAGAGAAAGAGAGAGAGACAGAGAGAAAGACAGAGAGACAGAGAGAAAGAGAGAGAGAGAGAGAGAACGACTGACGAAGCTGCCGTCTGGATGCGTCTCCGCTGACCAGCGTCACGACATGAAATCTTTTCGCCTCAATAGAAATAAAAGCATTTCCGTCCAGTTGCAATGCAGATTTGGCCGCTGCAGTTTTCCTCCGTTGCAGTGTTTCAATCTTGGGTCTTGCAATATTGGCTGAGGGGTGAGTTCGTTGGAATTATTTCGGATGCATTTCGGTATGCTAATGTCTGTCTGGAAATGATTAGGCAGTGTTGCATATGCAAGTTTGTGCTCTTGCACGTACGCTGTGCCACACGCGGAATCGTACGTGTTATCGGGTGCTCTGAGGCGGACACGTTTCTCTCATTCCTTCCTTCTTCCTTTCTCTCTCTCTCTCGCTTTCTTTCTTCCTTCCTTTCTCTCTCTCTCTCTCTCTC
>NC_051387.1:3159653-3162153 GCF_015228065.2 Penaeus monodon | reverse complement strand
CCTTCCTTACTCCTTCCTTCTTCTTCTCCCTCTTCATCCTCTTTCCTCCTTCTCCTCCTTCCTTTTCCCTTCTTTGTCCTCTTCCTCTCTCTTTCCCCACCTGCTTTCCTCTTCTCTTCTCCTCTGTCCTCTTCCTTCCTTCTTCCTCGTCTTCCCTTTCCTCCTCTTTCATCCTCCCCCTTCTCTCCCTTTCTCATTCTTCTTATTCTCTATCCTACTCCTCCTCTTCCTCCTCCTCGTCTTTCCTTTTCCCTTCTTCCTCCTCTTCCTTTTTCCTTTTCCCTTCCTCCTCCTTTTCCTCCTCCTCGTCTTTCCCTTCCCCTTCCTCCTCCTTTTCCCCCTCCTCTTTCTCCTCTTCTTCCTCCTCCTCCTTTTCCCCCCTCCTCTTTCTCCTCCTCTTCCTCCTCCTCCTCTTCCTCCTCCTCCTCCTCCTCCTCCTCCTCCCTCCTCCTCTTCCTCCTCCTCCTCCTCCTCTTCCTCCTCCTCTTCCTCCTCCTCCTCCTCCTCCTCTTCCTCCTCCCCCTCCTCCTCCTCCTCCTCCTCCTCCTCCTCCCCTCCCCCTCCTCCTCCTCTTTCTCTCCCCCTCCTCCTCCTCCTCCTCCTCCTCCTCTTCTCTTCCTCCTCCTCCTCCTCCTCCTCCTCCTCCTCCTCCTCCTCCTCTTCCTCCTCCTCCTCTTTCCTTACCATTCGATGTCGCTTCGTCTTGGCTTTAACTCGACCGCAACAGGAGACTGTTAAGGCAACGGTCAGGGTGGGGGGAGGAGGGGTTAGAGACCCCCTCTCCCCTTTCCCTCTCCCCACGCCAAGATAAAGGATATTTAGATAGATCAATGTAAAGATAAAGAATTTTGAGATATATAATGCAAAGATAATGAATGTTGAGATAGATAAATGTAAAGATAAAGAATTTTGAGATAGATAATGCAAAGATAATGAATGTTGAGGTAGATAATACAAATATATGAGTTTGTAAATTTGTGGAAAAGTTTGTTTTTGTTATTAATGTTATTGTTTTTTATCGCTTTGTTAAGGTACTGTGCTAGAGAGAGAAAAAAAATAACAAGATCAGAGAAAATGTTGAATAAAAGATAGGAATACATGTAAATAAGCAACTGAAAAGAAAAACAAAGAAACCAGAGAGAAAAAGACGGGAGATAAAGAAAAGAAAAAGAAAAAGAAAGTAAAAGAGAGTCAGAAAAAAAGTTAAAAAAAAAAAGTAAAAGAAAAGCCAAAAAAAGAAGTAAAAAAAAAGAAAGAAAAAAGCAGGTACTGAAAAAAGGAACCTCATTTGAGGGGAAAAGGTCGACTCTCCGGAATGACGTAGAGTTTGAGTCGTTCTCCCCCACTCCCCCTCTCCCCTCCCCCCCTCCCCTCTCCCCTCCCCTCTTCCCCTCTCCCCTCCCCCCCTAAACCTTTTCCCTCCTTTCCCTTTCCCCTTCTTTTGCACGTTTAAAAAGAGGGGAATGGGGTGTTTCTCGACCAACCTATCGCTTAACGACGCCTCAGAGGGGAAGGAGGAGGGGAAGGAGGGGAGGAAGGGAGAGAAGAGGGGGGGAAGAAGGGAATTGAGGAAGGAGGGGGGGGGGGCGAAGGGGAATGAGGAAGGCGGCGGAGGACGAGGGGATTTGGGGGGAATTCGCAGGGTCATTGCGAGAACGACCTGATCCGAGGAGTGCTTTGTCCGGCAGGTACGACTCCCGGAAGCTGGCTCTCGGGTCGTGGCGCGGGTCGTGTGCCTTCCTTCTTTAACCTCCCGCGCTGGAGGGCCACGCCATTGGAATCCGATAGAAGCTGAAAACCCAGGTGCTGTTTTTTAGTGGTTTCGCCCTCTCTCCCTCCTTCCCTTCCTCCTCCCTTCCTCTCTTCCTCGCCTCTCTCCCTCCTTCCTCCTTCCCTTCTTCCTCCCGTCCTCTCCCCACTCCTCCTCTTCCTCCATTCCCTCCCTTTCCTTCCCCCTCCTTCCCTCCCTCGTCCTGACTCCCTCCTCCCCTTCTTGCGTGGGGGTGAGAGGGGGTACATAGGGAGGGGGAGGGGAGGCAGACGGATGGAAGTGAGAGCAAGATATGAGGGGAGGTGGGGGGGGGGGTGAAAGGAAACGAGAGAGACAGAGAAATAAAGTGAGAGAGAGAGACAGAAAGAGAGAGAGATAAAGTGAGAGAGATAGAAAGAGAGAGATAAAGTGAGAGAGAGAGAGAGAGAGAGAGAGAGAGAGAGAGAGAGAGAGAGAGAGAGAGAGAGAGAGAGAGAGAGAGAGAGAGAGAGAGAGAGAGAGAGAGAGAGAGAGAGAGAGAGAGAGAGAGAGAGAGAGAGAGAGAGGAGCGGAAGAGAGAAAGAGAAACAGAGAGAGAGAGAGAGCGAGAGACAGCCAGAGAGAGAGAGAGAGAGAGAGAGAGAGAGAGAGAGAGAGAGAGAGAGAGGGGGGGGGGGAAGCGAGAGAGAAGACACAAAGCAGCACGGAACCTTAATTCCCTATTCCAAAAGGCCCTTTTTCCCCATTCCG
>NC_051387.1:3150681-3153181 GCF_015228065.2 Penaeus monodon | reverse complement strand
AAAATTCTTATTTGTATTTACAAAATTAATACATCTATTGGTAAAACACCTGAAACGCAAAGAGGAAGTAATTCTTTCTCAATTAAAAAAAACAAACAATACTGGTTGCCACCTGCACTCATGCAATATGGAAATTTGACTAGATATGGTTAATTAAACTAAACTCTGCAACATATACATCCAGAAACAGATAATGCACGCTATATGTGATATGGTTAAGTGCAAGTTTCCTCATCGTTAGTTAACCTGACACTTGTCTTAGCTGATGATGCTAAATTTAGCAATCTTTTCTAGCGATCTTAAATATTTATTATTAACGATATATTTTTTTTCTTTTTTTCATTTTTTGATAGCAGGTTATAGCGATCTGTATTTACTTTTTTTTCTCTCTCTCTTGTTTCTTATTTTACATAATCTATGTTGCGATTCAACCTATAGCATCGATAAATCAAAATTGAACAAATTATATAAACCCCCGATTCTGCTAAGTTTAGCACTCATCAGCCAAGTTATAATAAGTAGTCTCGGAAAAGGGCAAAATCGGCGCCGATTTCTTGCCACCCTCCTATTTCCTCTTACAAACTACCATCCAGGTACATAATAAAGGTGCTAATGATAAGACGTTCTTAATATTGATTTCATACCGACAAAGAACTACGAAGTCGGAGCGACCGGAATCGGAGCCGCTCTCGACGAAATGAAAAATTCTTCGGGGTTTTAAATCTCTCTCTTTCTCTCTCTCTCTCTCTCTCTCTCTCTCTTAACGCTCACGTGACTTCTCCGGGAAATGATATGTTGAACGGGGTTCCTTCCGCCCGTTTATGATATGCTTTCATTGTGCACAAGAGACCAGCACTGTCCCTGGAAACTTGAACAGACAATACGCTCGTTCTCTGCCGGGCGAAGAACGCGTCCATTTGTCGCGTCAGTCCGCTGGCTTCGGCTTCGGCAACCAAATCGTTCGTTCACTTTCTATAAATAGGGGTATGACGTAAACTAATTTTACATCTATGTTATTTTTTTGTTCCTTTGTGTGTCTGTCAGAAACATTTACATATCACTCACTATGAATAGAGTCTTTTGCTCTTATAGCAAATGAAGAGCTTAAGGAAATTATGGAATTATAAAAAAAAGCTGACTTTAACAGGAAATGTATATCCCAGTTGACTATTTGCTTGCTTATCAAAGCATTAAAAGGTCATCTCTCTCTCTCTCTCTCTCTCTCTCTCTCTCTCTCTCTCTCTCTCTCTCTCTCTCTCTCTCTCTCTCTCTCTCTCTCTCTCTCTCTCTCTCTCCCCTTGTTTGTTTGTCACGCATATACACAAAAACATAAACCATTAGGATTAAACATACAGAAAGGGATAATGACAATATCATAAAACACATCTCACACGAATTATAATTTTTCACCGTATCGATCAAGTTTTCCTTCCGTTTATCCTTTTTTTTTTCTTTTTTTACCACATCACCGCCACTCCGACGCCGTACATAACATCACTTTCAATTTCCTCATTTCCCTTAGAATGGGGAGGGGGGGGGGGGACTTTGCGCACACTTCCCCCCCGACGCCATTTTATTTTGGCGGGAAAATGTCTCCTTCTTCGACGCCATCTTGTCTTCGGCGGGAAAAAACACTTTCCCGGCCTCCCCGTGGTCTTCACTTATGGGCGTGGGCGTAGGCGGCCAGCGTGGCGTAAATGGCGCTGAAGGAAGGTCTGTGGGCGGGCAGTGGGTGCCAACAGGCCGTCATCAGCTCCTGGACCTGTCTGGGGCACCACGCGGGGGCACTCAGGACGACCTGTCATGAAGTGAGAGAGATGATTAGCGCCTTTTCTGTTCTCACCTTTTTTTTCTGTCTCTCTTTTTTTTTGACGTATAATATCCGCCGTTTGACCTTTCAGTTTATGGCCTGGAGTCATCTGTGTGTGAGAGAAGAGAGAGAGAGAGAGAGAGTGCGTGTGTGATATAGATTATTATCTGTGTCATCCTCTCTCCCTCTCTCTCTCCCTACCCATCTCTTGCCCCCTCTCTCTATCTCTTTTTCTTTCTCTCTTCGGCGCAAAAAAACGAACTGATGGGAGTAATAATCGCCTTGTTGAGTGTCAATTGGCTACATCTTTTAATGGATGTTCACTTAACCCCGACATAAGCCTGGACTGCAGAAACAGCGCTGCAGATGCTGCGCGAAAGCTCTCTGCAGTGTATGCATATCTATATCAATATATATATATATATATATATATATATATATATATATATAGAGAGAGAGAGAGAGAGAGAGAGAGAGAGAGAGAGAGGAGTGATATCGAGAAAAAGGAAAAAGTGAGAGAAAGAGAGAGAGAATGGAAAAAAAAGATAAGAAACGAGACGAGGAGACAAAAAAAAGAGAGAAAGAGAAAGAGAGAGATGAGATTAAATAAGACAACACAGACTTCCAAAAAATACCAAGAAAGAACTGAGAAACCCTTAAAAAACAAGATAGAAAAAAAAACGAAAACTA
>NC_051387.1:3138181-3140681 GCF_015228065.2 Penaeus monodon | reverse complement strand
GTTGCGGCCGCCCTCAACCTGGGCAGGGGCGAGCGAGCGTGCGCGCAGGTACTCGGGCAGATGGGTATCAGGGTAGTATTCCAAAACCAGTGTCACGCCCACCGGCCCGCCCACCACCACGCCCATCATTTGGGTCACATTCGCGTGGTTGAGAGAAGCCAGGAGCTTTGGGGTGATATAAAAATACATATTTTTAAGAAATAATCATGTAATTATATACAAATGACCATATATACATTTACGGACATAATTTATTATCAATCATATTACATACAAATCCACCAGATCCATAAATATAACCCATAAAAAAGTGCGTAATAGCGACAATTCTGTCGGCCATTTCGATTATCTCTCTCTCTTATCTCTCCGTCCCTCCTCCTCTCTCTCTCTCTATTTCTCCCCTCTCCCTCTCCCTCTCCCTCTCCCTCTCCCTCTCCCTCTCCCTCTCCCTCTCCCTCTCCCTCTCCCTCTCCCTCCCCTCGCCAGGTGGAGGCGGGTTGGCCACTAACCTGCGCCTGGCGCGTGGCCGCCGGCGCCACCTCGTGAGCCGTCACTGTGATTAGTGCAGCCGGGCGGGGAGGCGGAGCTACGTTCACATCGTCGTCCAATTGCGCGTCAGCATTGCCAGATACCACGCCCACCGACAGCTACAGAGGAAGAAAAAGAAATGTGATTTGATTTTTATTTATTTATTGATTTTATTTGATACGACATAACGTGGTTTAAGAATTATAAATCCTCACGAACAGAACTGAAATAAATACGCAACAGAAAATTATGAAGTGTTATTCTTCCATTTCAAAATAACAAAATACAGAATCCAAAAAAAAAAAAAAAAAAAAAACGAAAGAAAAAAAGGGAAGGAAATAAACCAGAATCCTTATCATAATTATGTCACATTTGCATATATTACTGAAGGAAGTGGCTTACCGTTGAGAAAGCTCCTGAAGCTAAGATCTGCGTTCGGGTCACCTGGTGGGCGGGGAGAGTGGGCGCGTAGATGGGCGGGGTCAAGGAGGCGACCTGGGGCGTGGCTTCCTGGCGGTACACGGAGGTCAGCCAAGGTCCTGTGACCGAAGGGACCTGGAAGAGGACACGAGAAGTATGCGAGATTATGATAAAAATAAGGTGATAGGAAAATAGGGCAACGGAAGGAGGGAGAGAGGGAGGGAGAGAGGGAGGGAGAGGGAGGATGAGGGAGGGAGGGAGGGAGGGAGGGAGGGAGGGAGGAGAGGGAGGGAGGGAGGGAGGGAGAGGAAGGAAGGAGAGAGGGATAGATAGATAAATAGATAGATATAGAGAGAGAGGTGAGAGAGGGAGAGAGAGAGAGAGAGAGAGAGGTGAGAGAGGGAGAGAGAGAGAGAGAGAGAGAGAGAGAGAGAGAGAGAGAGAGAGAGAGAGAGAGAGAGAGAGAGAGAGAGAGAGAGAGAGAGAGAGAGAGAGGAAAGAAAGAAACAGAGATATATATATATATAATGAAATAAAGAGACAGAGAGAAAGAGAGAAAGAAAGAAAAAAAAGTTATCCGTGAACACAGAAAAAACAGCCATATCATCGCGATGCATTCACACATACACCTCCGAATGCTATGATCACGGAGCTTGCAGATACACCTGTACTATCAGTGCCGTTTCCATGGCAACCATAAACCCAGCCTGAGTGAAAAAAGTGTCATACTATTTTACATTGCACCTCGAGGTTATATCCGTGTATGCAAGGAGAAAATGTATGAGTACACATTTATAATTAAATGAATATATAAATATTTGAATATATATATATATATGTGTGTGTGTGTGTGTGTGTGTGTGTGTGTGTGTGTGTGTGTGTGTGTGTGTGTGTGTGTGTGTGTGTGTGTGTGTGTGTGTGTGTGTGTACATCCATAAGTGTATATGTGTGTGTGTATATATGTATATATGTATGTATATAATATATATAATATATATATATATATATATATATATATATATATATATATATATATATATGTATGTATGTATGTATGTATAGACACACACACACACCACACACACACACACACACACACACACACACACACACACACACACACACACACACACACACACATAGAGAGAGAGAGAGAGAGAGAGAGAGAGAGAGAGAGAGAGGAGAGAGAGAGAGAGGAGAGAGAGAGAGAGAGAGAGAGAGAGGAGAGAGAGAGAGAGAGAGAGAGAGAGAGAGAGGAGAGAGAGAGAGAGACAGAGACAGAGAAGAGAGAGAGAGAGAGAGAGAGAGAGAGAGAGAGAGAGAGACAGAGAGAGACAGAGAGAGAGAGAGAGATACACACACACATATACACCCACACATGTACACAGCACGCACCCCCAAAGAGAGGGAAGGTAAAGGGGATTACATAGATGGCAGGCAATAATATAACACTAATGAAAAACATCGAAATTTACGGTTTGCCATCAACATATAAATTTTCTTCCCCTACATAAAAATAATCTATCCAACATCTTCTACCCCCCCTTTTTTT
>NC_051387.1:3132652-3138081 GCF_015228065.2 Penaeus monodon | reverse complement strand
CTACCAACCCCCAAAATCAACACTTACTAGAACAAATAGATCCCTGAATGGACATTCATCCCCCAAACCCCGAGGGACCTGGAGAGAACCCCCGGTCGCTTGCGGGGGTAAAAGGTAAATTCGAGGCCCACGGGATCGGGGTGGGACTCGCTAAAAAGGGAAAGTCACAGCCACGTCATCAAAAAAAGGGGAGTTGGCGCCAAATTTGACGGTGGCTGAGATGGCGGGCTGAAAGGGGGAATATATATATAATGTTTTTTATATATATATTTACGTATCTTATATATTTTTTCTATACGAAAAACATAGTTTCTATAATTGTATATACTAATATATAAATAAAATAAAATTTTTTTTTTTTATATATATTTTTTTTCATATTTTTTTTTTATATTTTTTTTTCTATATTTTTTCTTTTATATATATTTTTTCTATGTTTTTCTATATTTCTTTGTATTCTGATATGGATTTACGAGAACTAAAGCGGGAATCGAAATTGCTCAGGAAATCCAAAAAAAAAGATATAAAAAAAAAAAAAAAGAAAAAAAAAAAAAAAAAAATAATTAATAATATAATTTAATTAACACACAAATATAATATATAATTAAAATAAATATATAAAATATATATATATAATATATAAATAACATAATATAATAATTTATAAAATATATATATGATAGATAGATAGATAGACTGATTTTTTCTTTCTTTCTTTCTTTCCAAATTTTTTTTTCTTTCTTTTTCTCTTTTCCTTTCATTTTGCCCTTTTCTTCTTTATTCCAATTCTAATCTATTCCCCCGATTTATTCACCCACTGACACGTGCATGACACCCCCCATTTAACGACATATTACTCACACTTCTTTCACATTTACCCATTTACTCCACTACTCTCTTTTACTCTCATTTACTACCTTCATTTACTCACATTTTACTTAACCCCACACTTTTTTTCCCATTTACTCACACTACTCCACTTACCAAATTTACCCCCATTTCCCCTTTTTACTAAACTTTACCCTTTTACTCACATTACTTCATTACTCCTTTACCACACTTACCCTTTTACCCCCATTTACCACACTTACTCACATTTATTTAACTCACATTTACCCATTTACTCTCATTCCACACTATCTCTTTTACTCACCTTTTTCTCTTTTATCACCTCTCACACTTCCCACATTACTCATTTACTCCCATTACCCATTTACTCCCATTTACTCCATTTACTAACTTACTCTCTTTTACTCCTTTTTACTCACACTTACTCTCTTTTCTCCACTTAATTTACCACACTACTCCTTTAAATAAAATTTTATTTTTTTTACCACATTTACTCTCATTACTCACACTTACTCTCATTACCCCCAATTACTTCTTTTATACCTTCTTTATCACACTTACTCTCATTTACTCACACTTACTCTCATTTACTCTCATTTACTCACACTTACTCTCATTTACTCACACTTACTCTCATTTACTCTCATTTACTCTCATTTACTCACACTTACTCTCATTTACTCACACTTACTCTCATTTACTCACACTCTCATTTACTCACACTTACTCTCATTTACTCACTTACTCACACTTACTCTCATTTACTCACACTTACTCTCATTTACTCACTCTCATTTACTCTCATTTACTCACTCTCATTTACTCTCATTTACTCACACTTACTCTCATTTATTCACACTTACTGACATTTACTCTCATTTACTCTCATTTACTCATACTTACTCTCACTCTGAAGGAGCTGGCTTACCTTCTGGTCGCGGTGGCTTGTCGTCAGGAAACACATCACACCCATTTACCGACACTTACTCACATTTACTCACATTTACTCTCATTTACTCACATTTACTCACACTTACTCTCACTCTGAAGGAGCTGGCTTACCTTCTGGTCGCGGTGGCTTGCCGTCAGGAACACGTGCATGGCTCTGAAGCGGCGCATCGCGTCGAAGTTGAAGACGAGCGACAGGGGGGTTTCCGGAACGGGTTCCAGTCCTGAAAGAGAGGGGGAAGAGAGGGCGATGTGAATAATTGAAGGAGATGGAAGGAATGGGAGAGAGGGAAATGAGGAGGGGGAAGAGAGGGGGATGTGAATAATTGAAGGAGATGGAAGGAATGGGAGAGAGAGGGAAATGAGGAGGAGGAAGAGAGGGGGATGTGAATAATTGAAGGAGATGGAAGGAATGGGAGAAAGAGGGAAATGAGGGGGAGGAAGAGAGGGGGATGTGAAGAATTGAAGGAGATGGAAGGAATGGGAGAAAGAGAGGATGGGAGGAAAAGAAGGGATGAAGGGGGAAGGAGGAGGAAAAGAAAGGAGGGAGGGGGAAGAGGAGGAAAGGAAAATCAGAAGAGGAAGAGAGGGGAATATGATTAATTCTGAAGGAGATAGAAGGAATGGGAGGAAGAGGGAAATGAGAAGGAGGAAGAGTAAAGGGAGGAATAGAAGGGGAGGAAGAAGGGAATCGAATGAGGAGGAAGAGTAAAGGGAGGAATAGAAGGGGAGGAAGAAGGGAATCGAGAGAGAAAGGGTAAAGTGAGGAAAAGAAGGGAGGGGAGGAAGAGCAAAGGGAGGAGCAAAGGGAGAGACAAACACACTAAAAAGTAGGAAGGAGAAAATACGACGGGGCACAGAAAAAAAACGAATTAAAATATCCCAAGTGGAGGCGCCCGGCCGGCCTTTCCCTCTCCGGCCGTCTACCCTTCCTCGCTCTAGCCATCTACCCGATCTATCCTTCCTCCCTTTATCCATCTATTCTTCCTCCCTTTATCCATATATCCCATCCATCTCCCTCCGTCTATCCTTCTATCTCCCTCCGTACGTCCATCTTCCCTCCCTTTATCCATCTACCCCATCTATCTCCATCCGTCTATCCTTTCTCCCTTTATCCATCTTCCCCATCTATCTCCCTCCGCCTATCCTTCCATCTCCCTCCGCCTATCCATCTCCCTCCGTCCGCCTATCCCGCGCCCCGAGCCGAGTCCGGGCGGCGGGCGTAACGAGAGACCAGTCCAGCGAAATCATCCTCAGAAGACGCGCAATATTGACACAACTTATCCTTATCCTCCTCCTCCACCCCCCCTCCCATCCCCATCCCCCCTTTGCCTAACCCCTCCCTTCCCTCCCCAACCCCCCCCCTTTGCCTAACCCCTACCCCTCCCTAACCCTCGCTCCTAACCCTCTCCCTTCTCCACCCTCTTTTACCCAACCCCCAACACCCCTTCCCTTTCTCTCCCTCCCTCCCTCCCTCCCTCCTCCCTCCTCCCCAACCCCAGATCGCCGTTAAGAGAGAGAGAGAGAGAGAGAGAGAGAGAGAGAGAGAGAGAGAGAGAGAGAGAGAGAGAGAGAGAGAGAGAGAGAGAGAGGGAGAAAGAGAGAGAGAGAGAAAAAAAAAACGGGTCATTTTGCAAGTCCTCCGTTGACTCAAGCAATCTTAGGGGATCAAGAGGCGACATGTCCGACACGGCGACAGGCCCCCCCCCCCCCACATGACATGACACAAGCCAGGAGTCATGAGCCGGCGACACCACCGCGGTTGCGTCACGAGCGAGGGAGTTATGGCCTCATTGCTACATGCGATTAGCGGCCCGCAGACACGCCGTTACGTCATGTCTGCTTGGGAAGGGCGTCGTGTTTTATATTTGTTTGTGTGTGTGTTTTTTTTTTTTTTTTTCATTGCTCGATTTTTTTTCATGCTCGTTTTTTCGCTTTCCCCTCCGCTCGTTCGCTTTTTTTCGTTTTTTTTTCTCTCTCTGTCTCTCTCCCCGTCTCTCTCTCTCTCTCTCTCTCTCTCTCTCTCTCTCTCTCTCTCTCTCTCTCTCTCCTCTCTCTCTCTCTCTCTTCTCTCTCTCTCTCTCTCTCTCTCTCTCTCTCTCTCTCTCTCTCTCTCGCCCCTTTTCTCTGACGTGGGATTTTGTGGGAAGAGCTTTGGCGGGAGATTTATTTGTCAACCCTGATGTAAAAAATCCCTCTGTAGCAGATTAATTGTATCTTGTCTTTATTACTTTTTGCCGGTGCTATACTCAGCTGATGATTTCATTTTGTAATGTAATGCATGAATGGATGAATACTTTAGTCTCTCCTTCCCCTCTCCCTTCTTTCTCTCTCCTTTTCATTCTGCTTCTTCTTTTTCTTCTTCTTCTTCTTCTTCTTCTTCTTCTCCTACTACTTCTAATATTCCTACTCTTACTCTTACTCTTACTCCTACTCCTCCTCCTCCTTCTCCTCCTCCTTCCTCTTCCTCCTCCTCCTTCCTCATTTCTTCCTCCTTCATCTCCTCCTTCCTCCCTTTTCCTCCTCCTCTTTCCTCCTGCTTTCTTTTCCTCCCTCCCTCCCTCCTCCCTCTCTTCCTCCCCTCCCTCCCTCCTTCCTCCCCTTCTTCCTCCCCCCACTCCCTTCACTTCTCCTCCCCCTCCCCTTCCCCATCCTTCCACCTCCCCTTCTCCCCTCCTCCCCATCCCTCAATCCTCCACCTCCCCCCCCTCCCCCATCCCCCCCCCTTCTCTTACCTTCCACCCGCGTGTCGTCGCCTCGGTGGTCGCGCGGGGGGTCGTGCGTGGGCGCGGCGGGCGGCACCAGGTCGTCCCTGACGGCGCCCCCGAACTCCTCAGCTTCGTCGCCTCCGACACGCCCATCGTACAGCAGGCCCTCGCCCACGCCCGTGACCTCGCCCACGCCGGCGCCCGCGCTGCTCTTGCTGCCGCCCACCGTGTAACTCACCAGGCCGTCTGGGGGGGAGGGGAGGGGGGGTGAAAAAAGGGGGTGGGGGTGGGCGTGAAAGATGAGATTGTAAGTGAGGATCCATAAACGTACATATGGACGGGTGCACATGCGTTGGTATACGCACACACAAATACACACACAAAAAAAATACAATACGGTAAGATTAAATAATAATAATAATAATAAGAAGAAGAAGAGATATAAAAAATAATCAAACGAAATGAAATGAAATAAAACGAAAAAATAAGGAAATGAAATAAAATCAAACAGAACAGAACAACAGAAAAAAGTAAAACAAAACAAAACAGTAAAACTCATAAAATACAATAAAGCTAAGAAGAAGACGAAAAAGAAGAAAAAGAAAACAGAATGAAATACAGACCGATAAAATACATTCAAATACTACCTATCAGTATCAATCAAAACTAACCACCCGCATTCAGTGTTCTGACCATAGGTCGAACACAATATGAACGAAATAAAAACACACAACGTTTCGAACGCGTCCAGTGCTCATCATTAGGCACACACGCACGCATACACACATACACGCACACACACACACGCACACGCACACACACACGCACACGCACACACACACACACTCTCACACACGCACACGCACACGCACACGCACATGCACACACACACACACACACACACACACAGAACAAAAAAAAATA
>NC_051387.1:3117652-3125152 GCF_015228065.2 Penaeus monodon | reverse complement strand
GAGATACAAGGGAATGAGGGAGGAGGAAGAAGGGAGAGAAGAAGGAAAGAGAGAAGCAGAGATGGGGGAGAGAAGACAGAGAGAGGGGAGAAAAGTACAGGAGACAGAAGAAGGAGAAGAGAAAGGATAAGAGAGGACAGAAGAAGGGAGGAAAGGAAGGGGAAAAAAATTTAAAGGGGAAAGAGGGGAAAAAAGGGGGGAAAGGGGGGAAGGATAGTAAGGAGAGGAAGAGGGACGCAAAGCAGGGAGAGAGGAAGGAAGAGAGGCAGGATAGGAAGGGAAGGGAGAGGAATAGGAGAGGAGAAAGAGGGAGGAGGGAAAGAGGATAAGCAGACGAGAATGAGAAACAAGAAAATAAGTGAAGAGAGACAGAGAGAAGAAAAAAAAAACAGAGATAAAAATAAACATCCTCCCCCCCCCAACAGCTTATCTCTCTTCTCCCCAAAACCCCAAACCACGTGGAAAAGGAAAGGGGGGAGGGAGAGGGGGAGGGAGAGAGAGAGAGAGAGAGAGAGAGGAGGATAGAGAAGGGGAGAAGAGAGAGAGAGAGAGAAAAGAGAAGAGAGGGGGAAAAGAGAGGGGGAAAAGAGAGAGAGAGGAAAGATATGGGGAAAGAGAAAAGGAAAAGAAAGAAAAGGGAAAAGGGGGAGGAAGAGTAAAAAAAGGGAGAGAGAAAGAGAGGGACGATAAAGGGAAGGGGAGAGAGAAAAAAGACAGAGAGAGGAGAGAGAGGGGAGAGAGAGGGGGAGAGAGAAGGAGGAGAGGGGAAAGGAGAAAAGAGAAAAGAGATTGAGAAAAGGAGGAGAAGGGGAAAGGATAGGAGAGAGGAGAGAGAAAAGAGAAAAGGGGGGGGCGGCAGGGAAACTCCACAGGGGCACCATTGCCCCGGGCCCGGGGGGAAGGGAGTTAAAACCACCGCCAAAAATTCGGAGAAAGTGGAGAAAACTGAAAAATGAATGAGATGGGGAAAGGGTTTTCCAAAAAAGGGGGCCCCGGCGCAGTGAAAAAAATTTAAATCTACTCCCGCAACAACAAAACAACAACAACAAAAACAGCAACAACAACCAAAGGAGCAACAACAACAACACAATAACATCAAGAGCATCAACAACAACGACAATAACAAAAACAGCAAAAACAATAACAAAAACAACAGTAACAACAAAAACGGGAAAGGAGCACCCCCCCCCCCCCCCCCCCCCAAACCCAAAAAAACCCAACAAAAAAACAGAAACAGAAACCAACCCCATCACCAAATACAAAGGTTTACAGAAGACAAACTTTGGGCCCAATAACACCCAAGTTGTTCTTTTTGACTTTTATAAAAATTTAATAACAACAGTCGTTAGGGGGGGATGGCGTAATAGCCGCTAAAAACCCACACAAAAAAACGAAAGGGAAAAATTATAAACGTAATAACAACAATGACGATGACTTTTAAAAACCCAAACTTTGAAATAGCAAAAAAAAAATATATTAAAAAAATAATAATAATAAAAAATTTAAGGAATTTAAAAAAAAATTTAAAAATAAAAAAAAAAAAAACGTTTTATCCAACTTTATAAATTTTCCCATATGACTTTTTAAACCCAACTAAAAGGGGAATTTTCAATTTACACCCCCGGATTTTGAGATGCGCGGCAAAAATATTTGGGGGGATAAGAGTAAAAAAAACCCACTTTCCAGATTATAAATGAAAATGGAGATGGTCCCGCGGGGGATCAGGGCCCGATGAAAAGACCCCGGGGGGAAAAGAGAGAGAGGGGAGAGAGAGAGAAAAAGAGGGGAGGAGAGGGAGAGAGAGAGAGAGAAAAGGAGAGAGAGAGAGAGAGAGAGAGGAGATTTTAAACCCAAAAAAGGGATTTCTTTATATCTTTTTGTTGTTTTTCGGTTTTTCGATGTGTCCCAGTAGGGAGTTTGTATGCCCCCCGGATCGATTTTTTTTTTCCCTGTTTTTTTGGGTCCTTTTTGTCGGGCAAATATATTACCCGGGTTGTCCTTTTTGTCATTTTTTTTTTTTTTTTTCTCCTCTCTCTCTTCTCCCTCTCCTTCTCCTCTCTCTCTTCTTCTCTCTCTCTCTCTCTCTCTCCCCTTAATTCCACACTCCCCTCCACACTTGCCTTTCACCCTCCCCCCCTCCCTCCCTCCTTCCCTCCCCACCCTTTCCCCGGCCCTCCCTCCTTCTCCCTCCTCCCTCCCCTACTAACTATCAAAAAAAACCCCTTAAAACTTTGGAAAATTTTACACGATAAAACCCATTTTGTTTCCCCGTCTTTGTTACAGGCTTTACATACCTTTTACCCCCCCTTTTTCCCCCCCTTGCCACTGCCGTCCCCCCCCATTTTCCCTTTCCCCGGGCATTAAACCTTGCCCCTCTTCGCCCCTCTTCTTACTCTTTCTCTCTGTCTCCTGGTCGGGCTGTCTGTCACATCTCCCTCTCTCTCTCCCTCTCTCTCTCTTCTCTTTTCTCTCCTTTTCCTCTCTCGCCTCGCTCCCCTCTCTCTCTTTTTTTCCATTTCCCCCCCCCCATTCTTTCCTCTCTCCTCTCTCCTTTTCTTTTCCCTTCTCCTCCTTTTTACCTCTCTCTCTCCCCTCCCCTCTCTCTCTCTTTTCTTTTCTCTCATATTTTATTTTTTTTCCCCCTTCCTTCCTCCCTTTCCCCCTTTCCCCCTCCCACCCATTTTCTCCCCCCCATTCTTTCCTTCATCTCCCCCTTCCCCCCCCATCTCCTCCCCCCCTTTTTCTCCCCCCTTTCTTCCCATCCCCTCCCCATCGGGGTTTTCCCCCCCTATCTTTTTCCTTTCCCCATTTTCCCTATCTCCCTTTATACCTTCTTTCCACGTTTCTCCCTCCTTCTCCCTATCTACCTCTCAGCCCTCCTTCCTCCCCCATCTTCTTCCCTCCCTCTCCCCTATCTCCTTCCCTCCCCCTCTCCTTTCCCCTACCCCTCCCTTCCCTCCCCCTTCCCCTTCCCCCTCCGTTCCCTCCCCCTTTCCCCCCTCCCCATCCCTCCCCCTCCCCCATTCATTCCCTCCCACCCATCCCATCCCCCTCCCACCCTTCCCCCCCCCCCTCCCCCTCCCCCCCCCTCCCCTCTCCCCCCCCCTGGCCAGACATATTGCATTTCCAAAAGGGAGACGTCAGTTTTCCCGCGGCCCGGGGGGGTCCATCGAGGCGGGGGCCCCCCCCACTTATCGACCCTTTTTTCTCCCTCGTGCCGCCTGGGGTTTCCGATTCTCACGCGCCGGGTAAGTGGTCCACCTCGCCCGTGTAGATGGAGGGGGGGAAGGAGAGAGAAAAGGAGGGAAGGGGGGGAGGGAAGGAGGGATGGAGGGGGGGAAGGAGAGAGGAAGAGAAAGAGAAGGAAGAGGAAGCGGAGAAAGAGAAAAGAAGAAGAAGAGGGGTTAAAAAGAAAAGGAAGGGGGCCCCGGAAAAAGGGAGAAAGAAGGGGAAAGGGGGAAGAGAGAAAAAAGAAGGAAGGGAAAGGAGGAAGAGGGAAGGGAAGGGGAAAGGGGGGAGGAGGAGGAGGAAGAGGAGGAGGAAGAGGAAGGAGATAACTCATATAAAACAAAAAAAAAAATAAAAGGAAAAAAAAAAAATCGAGCCTCAGGAGCAAAAAAAAAAGAAATTATCCCCCCCCACCCCCCCCCAAAAAAAAAAAAAAAAAAAAAAACGAGGTCAATAAAGCGACATTTGAGATTCTTATTAAAAGCCGCAATTCCCCCCCCCCCCTCTCCTCCTCTTCCTCTCTCTCTTCCTCTCTCTCCCCCTTTCCCTCCCTTTTATAGGGGGGGGGGACAGAGGGAGAAGATGGACGAGGAGAGAAGAGAGAGAGAGAAGAGGAAAGAGAAAGAGAGAAAACGAGAGAAAAGGAGAGAGAAAAGGAGAGAGAGAGAGAGGGGAGGGGGAGGAGGGGAGAGAGCGGTTTAAACAGTTTTTTGACTTACTTTTTTTCTCTTCTCTTTTTTCTTTTTCTTTTAACCCATTTCCCTCTTACCCCCTTTTCTCTGTCTCTCTTTCTTTATCGAAGTTCACCTATTATGTTAGTGATGACAGCATGTCTACAACATAGAACATCATCTTTACATTTTAAATAATAATCATGACAACTTTACCATTTAATTAATAAGCGTCATTAGCCTAGCAACTTGGCTACCAATTATCATTAGCTTCTCAAGTGCGTTTTTGTTCAAAACCCCCCACGCACACAACACACCCGCCGCTCGCTCAACTAAATCATCCCCAACCCCCTTTCACACACACATCACAAAAACGCACACACGAAAGGGCACACGCCCCCTTTCGCACTTTACTTTAAAAACCCACAAAACACACAAAATATGTGTGTGTGTGCATATGTATAGTTTTGTAGGGGGAATTTATGTGTGTATATGAATATAAATATAAAATAAATATAAAAAAAAAAAAAAAAAAAAAAAAAAAATAAATAAATAAAAAAAATTTTAAATATATATATATAATATATATATTTTATATATAAAATTAATATTATATATATATTATATATATAATATATATATTTATATACACAAAAAAAATTAAATATATAAAAATTATAAAATATATATATATATTATAATATATATAAAATATATATATATATTTTTATATATCTGTGGGGTTGTGTGTGTTGTGTGGGGGGGGTGTTTTGTGGGTGTGTGTGTTTAAAAATCTTTTATAAGGGGCGTTTTTCCCAAATTCCTTTCCCAATCTTTTTCTCCTTTTTCCCCATTTTTTTGTTTTGTTTTCCCTGTTGACTTTTATTCGATTTAACGCCATTTTCTACATCTTATTGTTCCTTTTCGCTTGTCAGGATTACCATCATTTGCCGTTCTTATCGTTTTTATCTGTTTCCCTTTTTTTTATAGTTTAAAATTTGTTTTTTTTTTTGTTTTTTGTTTTTTTGGGAGTTGTTGCCCCGAACATCGTTAAACCCCTTCTTCCCCCCCCCCTTTTTCCCCCCTTTTTCCCCCCTTTTTTTTCCCCCGCCCCCCCCCTTCACGACTCTAAATCCCCCCCTCCCTCCCTTCCCCGATCGACTTTTCCCCCCCTCCTCCCCCCGTCCCTCCCTCCCTCCCTCCCTCTTCGTTATCTTCAAAGAAATAATAGTAAAAAGGGAACTGCCCCCCTTATTTCAATTTTTGTTTTTTAATATTGGGTTTTACCGGGTTTTAAAAAGTTTCTTACGTTATTATTTTATATTTGGGAAGAATGTCCCTTTTTGTAGGGATAGTCTGTGTTTTGGGATTGTGGTATGTGCTTGTGATTTATAGATGCAGAAAAGGAAATGGTTTTGCGCGGGGGACATGTGGTTTTTGGGGAAAAGTTTTGGGCAAAAGTTGGTAAAGTAAAGGTGGGGGTTTACATATGTGTATTTAAAAGAGTTTGTACATTTTGGGGGATGTAATTTTTTCGAATTGGGGTTAAAATAAATGCATTTTTACATATGTGTACGTAAATGTGTGTATATAAATGAGTTTTTACATGTGAGTACGTTTAAATCGGGTTTTAAAGGGGTTTTGGACGGAAAGGTTTTTTTGCATTTTATTTACGTCAATGGGGTAGTAAATACGTTTTTACATTGCTACATAAAACTCTTTGAGACAGGGGTAAGTAAAAGTATTTTTACACATTTTGTACGTGAAAGTGGGAGTAAAAGCGCTTGGGGGCACATGCGTTTTATAAATGTGGGTAGTAATGTGTGCGTATTTTGGAAACTGTTGATCCCCTTCGCAAAAAGCACGCACAGAGCCGGGAAAATTTCACGCCCATGAGCCCCCAAAATTTCACGAAATGAGCCCCCTCCCAAGTTTCCCCTCCCCTACGCAAATTTCGATAAAAAATTAAAAAAAAAGACCAATTTCACCTCCCCTTGATGGCCCGGAGGGCGGGGGGGGGGGGGGGGGGGGCGGGCTATAGATGAGGGGGGGATGGGGGGGGGACGATGGGAGGGAGGGAGGGAGGGGTGGGTTAGGGGGGGTAAGCGGGCGATGGGGAGGGAGGAAGAATGGAGGGAGGGGGGGAGGGAGGGGGGGGGGGAGAGAGGGAGGGGGGGAGAGAGGGAGGGAAGGGGCCGTTTTACGCCCTCTCGTTATTTGCGGAACAGATTTCGGCCAAACTTCCATCAGGAGACAAGGGGTAAGGGAGGGGGAGGAAGGAGGGAGAGAGAGAAAAGAGGGGGAGAGAGAGAGAAGAGAGAGAGAAAGAAGGGGAGGAGAGTTTTTGGGGAGGGGGGGGAGATGAGAGAAGAGAGAGAGAGAGAGAGAGGAGGGGAGAGAGAAAAGAAAAAAGAGGAAAGAGAGAGAGAGGGAAAAAAGGGAAAGGAAAGGGAAAAGAGAGAAAACGAGAGAGAGAGAAGAGGAGAGAAGAGAGAGAAAGAGAGAGAGAGAGAGAGGAAAAAGGAGAGAGGGGGAGAGGAGAGAGGAGAGAGAGAGAGGAGAGAAAAGAGAGAGAAGGGGAGAGAGAGAGAGAGGAAAAAAGAGAAAGGAGAGGGAAGGGAGGAAGGGGAAAAAAAAAGGGTGAAAGGGAGGAAACGGGAAGGAAAAAGGAAGGGGGGAGGGAGAGAGGCAGAAAGAAAAGGCTTGAGAGAAAGGGCGACGTAGGGAGAAAGGGAGAGAAGACTAGAGAAGGGAGAAGGGAGAAAGGAAGAAGGGGGGAGGAGTAAATACGGTCTCAAACTTCTTTTGAGTTAACCGGATTTAAAAACGTGGATTCCAAGAACAAATCAATTGAAATAAAAGTAAACAGTATGGTCGAAACACACACGCACACACACACCCCACAACACACACACATACACCCCAAAACAGAACACACCACAAAACACACCCCACACACGCACCCCAAATACACACACCCCACACGCAAAACAACCCCACACACACAAAATACACAAACACACACACAACCCCACACACACACACAAAACACACGCACACACGCACCACACAACACAATACACACCCCAAACACGCACACACACATGCATACATATGCATATATGTAAATAAAGATTTATACAAAGAAAAAGTGTGGAACATATTTGCGATAATAGTTATACCACAAATATATTTTATGACGTTGGGGAGGAAGACAGCAGGAGAGGGGAGGGATGAGGGGAAAGGAGAGAGATAGGGAAAGGGAAGAGAGAGAGAGGAGAGGGAGAGAGAGGGAAAGGGGAGGAGAGAGAGAGAAGAGGGAGAGGAGAGAGAAAGGGGAGAAGGAGAGATAGAGAGAAGAGGGAGCAGAGAGAAGTGAGAAAGGGGAGATAAGAGAGGCGATAGACGAAGATGAGGAGCGAAAGAAGGGAGAGGGAGAAGGGAAAAATAGAAGGGAGGAAGGGAACAAGGACAAGGATAAAGCGAAAGGGGGAGCGAAGGAGGGAAGAGAGAAGAGAGAAGAAAGAAGAGAAAAAGGAGAAGAGAAAAGGGAGAAGAGAGACGAGAGAGGGAGAGAATTAAACTAAGGATCCAAACTTTC
>NC_051387.1:3110152-3112652 GCF_015228065.2 Penaeus monodon | reverse complement strand
TAGCGGGACGAGGGACACGCCCCTTTCCAGAGCGCAATTATGATGGGCATCGTCAGGTGAGGGAGAGGGGAGAGGGAAGGATGGAGGGCGGAGAAAGGAGAGGGGAGAGGGAAGGATGGAGGGCGGAGAAAGGAGAGGGGAGAGGGAAGCATGAAGAGAAGAGGGAAAGGGAGAGAAGGAAAAGAATGAGAAATGGGGATGGAGAGAAGAGGAAGGGATAGAGGAAGGAAGGAGAGAGAGAGAGAGAGAGGGAGAGAGAGCGGAGAAAGGCGAGAGAAGAGGAAGGATGGAAAGCGGGGGAAGGAGAGAGAGAGAGGAAGGGAGGAGAGAGATGAAGGATGAAGAGCGGAGAAAGGAAAGAGGAAGGGAAGGATGAAGAGAAGAGGAAGGAGAGAGAGGAAAGAAGGAAAGAGTAAGGGACGAGAGGAAGGGAAGGGTGGAGGTTGGAGACAGGAGAGAGCGGAGAAAGGAGAGAGAAAGGAAAGGTAGACTGGCGACAGACAGAGACAGACAGACAGAGAGGAATTTCAGACGATCTATAATTATTAGCATGTCTATAAGCTCACTTAGGGGCCCTGTATGGCATTAGAAAGAGAACGAAAAATAGAGAGAGAAAAAAGAAAAAGAATAAGAAAAAAAAAGAAAAAAAGAAAAAAAAGCAAGAGAAAAAAAGAAAGAGAACGAAAAATAGAGAAAAAAAAAGAAAAAGAAAAAAAAAGACAAAAAGAAAAAAAGCATGGGAAAAGGGCATAATACACACAAGCAAGGATTAGGTGTCAGTCCCTATCAGCCCAGAGGAGCCACTCGTCAGCCCTGCATATGGCGGGAGGGGGAGGGGGAGGGGGAAGGGGAGGGGAGTGGAGAGGGAGAAGGTCTTCGAATCCCCCCTCCCCTCATACCACCCCCCAACCTCCCTTCGTAGAGCTTCCCCTCCTTCTCCTCCCATCCAACATCCCTTTCATATTACCCCTACCCCCTCCCCTCTCCCCCTCCCTTCGCCCCTTCCCCAACACCCCTTTCCTATTCCCCTCACCCGTCTCCCCTCCCCCCCCTTCATACAGCTCCCCCCCCCCCTTAAGCATCCCTTTTCCTATTACACCCTCCCGCCTCCCCCCTTCCTCTCCCCCCTCCCCTACCCCCCATTTGCCATCATCTACTAACCCCATTATGTAATTGGTTCTTCTGGTTCCGAGGCTGTGCGGGCCCTCTGTTTTGCGGAAGAGGGAATGGAAAAGATAGAAGGAAAGAGAGAGAGAGAGAGAGAGAGAGAGATAGAGAGAGAGAGAGAGAGAGAGAGAGTAGGGGGCATGTGAGGGAGGGAGAAAGAGGCGAGGGAGGAGAGGGAGAGAGAGAGGAGTGGGCGGGAGGGAGGGAGGGAGGGAGGGAGGGAGGGTAGAGAAGGAGAGGGAGTTAGGGAGAGAGAGAGAGAGAGATGAGAGATGAGAGAGAGAGAGAGAAGAGAGAGGAGAGAGGAGAGAAGAGAGAGGAGAGAGAGGAGAGAGAAGAGACTATGAGAGGCGAGAGAAAAGGAGGACAAATGGAGGGTGGAGAAGGAGGGAGAGGGAGAGATAGGGAGAGAGGGAGAAAGAGGGAGGGAAGGACACGAGAGAGAGAAGAAGAGAAAGAGAGAGAGAGAGAGAGGGAGAGAGAGATGAGAGAGAGAGATATAGAGGATTGAGAGAGAGAGATTGAGAGAGAGAGAGAGAGAGAGAGAGAGAGAGAGAGAAATATTAAGAAAAGCCACAACCTAAACAAGCGAACCCAAGGTGCGAATAGGAAGGCGGAAGGCAGAGCCCGAGACACGCGCCCTTGACCTCGAAGGCGTGCGGGCGTGCGGGCGGGCGTGCGGGCGGCGGCGTTCCCCGTCAGAAGGCCCTGGCGCCGCCTTCCTCCTCCAGCTCATCGTTGTCGTCGTCGTCCTCCACTCCTCCTCCACCTTCTCCACCTTCTCCACCTTATCCTCCTCGTCTACCACCGCCACACGTCCCCCCCCCCATCCTCATCTGCACCACCTCCACTCCTAAGCCGGCAGCCACCGCCCCGGCCCCTCCACCTCCTTTGCTCCCACATCCACCCGCCTCTCCTGCCCTCCACCCGACCTTCACCTACACTCCCCACCTCCAACTCCTCCAACTCCTCCACTTCCTCCCCCTCCCCCTCCAGCTCCTCCTCCACCTCCAACTCCCCCACTTCCTCCCTCTCCCTCTCCCTCTTCCACCACCCAATACCACTCCACTCCCTTTTACACCCTTCCACACCACACTCCCACCTCCTCCCTCCACACTTCCCCTTCGTCGCCGCGCCTCCCGCCGGTGCCGCCCTCCTCACGCCGCCCCGGAGCCTGTGCTAATCTCCCCGGGGCGAAAAAAGGTCGCTTCCCTAAGGTCACGGCGCGTCTGATCCCCCTCCTACCCTCCTCCCCCTTCCCTCCCCTCCTCCCCCTTACCCCCTACCCCTCGCCGCTTGTCACGGACGGGCGACGCGCACGGACGGACACAAA
>NC_051387.1:3102652-3105152 GCF_015228065.2 Penaeus monodon | reverse complement strand
CTCTCTTCTCTTCTCTTCTCTCTCTCTCCCTATCCCCTCAATATAATTTCTCTCCCTCTACTTCTCTTTCCCTCCCTTAATCCCTCTCTCTCTCCTTCTCCCTTTCCCACCCTATCCCATTTCTCCCCCCTCCTTCCCCCTATCTTTTCCGCTCACTCAACCCCCACCCCCCCCTCCTCTCTCTCTATGCTCACTCTCTCTCTCTCTCTCTCTCTTCTCTCTCTCTCCTCTCCTCTCTCTCTCTCTCTCTCTCTCTCTCTCCTCATCCTCTTTTATCCAACGACCACAACGACCTGATAAAAGCAGAGATGTGTCACGCATCACAAACCCGTGACATGACACACACAAATATTCCAGAGACAAAACCATTCAGTGTTGAGCTGTCCCGAATATCTTCCCTTTCTCCAATCGCCTTAGAAAATGGGAAAAAAAGAAAAGAAACGAAGAGAAAAGAAAGAAAGAAAAAAAGGAGTTGTTTATTCCCATTTGATTATTTCAGTGGAATAGAAACGGTATATTACAGGGCGCGATGCGGTGTGTGTATAAAAAAGCCAATACATGGATACTTATGTTACAGTGGAATTACGTACGTGCTTAAAGATATGCATACTACACGAAAATGTGAGATCATATAGAATCCTGTTTCTTCCCTGCTATCTAGGACATTTGTTTCTCTCTCTCTCTCTCTCTCTCTCTCTCTCTCTCTCTCTCTCTCTCTCTCTCTCTCTCTCTCTCTCTCTCTCTCTTCTCTCATCATCCTATCATCTCTCTTCTCCTAATACCTCCCCTCTCCTCTCCTCTCTCCCCCTCCTCTCTCTCTCTCCCTTCCTCTCTCTCCCCCCCATCCTCCTTTCCCTCCCCCTTCTCTCCATCTTTTCCTCTCCCCTTCCCTACCCCCCCTCCTCCCCTCTCCTCTCTTACACAACAATAACCTCTCTTCCCTTTTCCCTACCCCTTGCAATTCCCTCTTTTCCAAACCCCTAACTCCTTTCCCCCCAATTTCTACTCTCTTCTCTTACTCTCTTACTCACGCTCTCACTCCCTTTCGTTCCTCTCCCTTTTACTTTCCAGTCATCGCTGGAACTAATTGAAATGTTGGTTTAAAAATCCTTAGAGTTGTGGACGCGTGTTTGGGGGAAACTGAGGTCGCGGTTGGGATAGGTGTGTTGGTGAAAGAGATAAGGGAAAGGGAATAAAGAGAGGGGGAGAGAGATAAGGAAAGGTAAAGAGATAAGGGAAGGGGATAAAGAGAAGGGGGGAGAGATAAGAAAAGGTAAAGAGAGAAAAGGAAAGGTGATAAAGAAAAGGCGAAAGAGATAAAGAAAGGTAAAGACATAAAAGGAAAAATGATAAAGAAAAGGCGAAAGAGATAAGGGAAGGTGACAAAGAGAGGGGGAAAGAGATAAGCAAAGGGTAAGAGAGAAAAGAAGAGGGTTTAAGGAAAGGTGGTTAAGAAAGGGTGAAAGAGATATGGAAAGGTGAATAAAGGGGAAGAAAGAAAGGGAAAGGTGATAAAACAAGGTTAAGAAAGAGACAAGGAAATGGTGCGGAAAAATAAAGATAGGGACAAGGAAAAGAAAAGGGTGAGAGAGATAAAGAATAAGGGTGATAAAGAAAATGGAAAATTTGCGAAAAAAAAAAAATAAACCAGAAAATCCGAGAAAAGAATAAAAATAAACCCACTAAACATACCACAAGGAAAGCAAACCACAATGTCAGCAAAAACAAGCAAAATCTGGAGAAAAAAAATCAAGCAAAATCAAGCAAATCCAAGAAAAAAACGAGAAGAAAATCAAGCAAAAGCAAGAAAAAACGAGAAGAAAATCAAGCAAAGAAAAGACCAAGTAAAACAAACCAAGCAAAACCAAACAAAATCAAGAGAGAGAGAGAGAGAGAGAGAGAGAGAGAGAGAAGAGAGAGAGAGGAGAGAGAAGAGAGAGAGAGAGAGAGAGAGAGAGAGAGAGAGAGAGAGAGAGAGAGAGAGAGAGAGATCCAGCACAGCCACCCGGGGGAACGGAGGACGGAGGACGCCAGCAGGAGAGAAAACGGATTCCACAAAGACTAGGATAATGACATGACTCACTTCACTTAATGAGATACACATGACACCGCTTCCCACGTGGCTTCTCTTGCCCATTAGCCCCCTTTCTCTTTCCCCTTAGACCCTTCTCTTGCCCCCTGGAACCTTCTCTTGCCCCTTGGAACCTCATCTTGCCCCTTGGAACCTTATCTTGCCCCTTAGACCTTTCTCTTGCTTCCTGGAACCTTCTCTTGCCCCTTATCCCCTTTTACTTATCCTCAGCCCCTGCCCCCCTCCCCTTTACCGTCCCCCTTAGCCCCTCCACTTATCCCTATCCCTTTCTCTTGCCCTTCAGCCCTCCACTTGCCCCTCAGCCCCCAAGGAGATCACGTTCCTTTGGTATCCTTCGTCACTATCAGCTGCGTCGGGCGATCACATCATTTGCATTGCCATTTTTTTTTTTCCCCTCCCATTTTTTTT
>NC_051387.1:3099968-3102552 GCF_015228065.2 Penaeus monodon | reverse complement strand
AAAAAATTTTAGAAGGGGGATGGGTTTTTAGGGGGGGGGGGGGAAAAAAGGGGGGGGGGGCCGCTTTGGCCCGAAAGTTTTAATGAAGCGGGAAAGTTTTGGGAGTGTTAGACGCGATCCCTTGGTCGAGAGTCGGACGGAAGGTATGAGTATGGTCGGCGCGGGAGGCGTGACTGTAATATACAAGGTCATTTTAATTGTCGTATGCAAAGTGGTTGTGATTGTAATATATAGAGTAACCGTGAAAGCAATCTATTGTGATTGTGATATATAAAGGTATTGAGATTGTAATATATAGAGTAACCGTGAATGCAATCTATTGTGACTGAAATATATTGTTACTGTAATTGCAATATATAGAGTCATCGTGATCGTAGTATGAAAAGTAATTGAAATTGTAATAAACGAAGTTAAGTAAACGACCAAAACAATCCAAGCAAGATGGAAAGGCACGGCAGGGAACCGATTTTGATTGAATATATGTAAAAAGGTGTGGGAATGAGACAGAGGTAGATGGATAGAGAGATATACAGATAGACAGACAGATAGATAGGCAGATAGATAGACTGATACATACATACATACATACATACATACATACATACATACATACACACATACACACACACACCACACACACACACACACATATATATATATATATATATATATATATATATATATATATATATATATATATATATATATATATATATAGAGAGAGAGAGAGAGAGAGAGAGAGAGAGAGAGAGAGGAGAGAGAGAGAGAGAGAGAGATAGAGAGAGGACAAGAGAAGAGGAGAAGAGAGAAGACTTAGCAGAGATAAGAATTGATAGAGAAGAAGAGAGATTTGAGAGAGAGGAGTAGAGAGAGAGAAGAGAGAGATGAGAGAGAGAGAGAAAGAAAGACCCACACACAGAAAAACAACACACAGACACAGACAAACACACAGAGAAGTAAGAAGGAGAAAGACTTAGAGAAAGGGAGAATCAGAATGAGAGGAGACGTGTGATCAGCAACAAGGAAGTACATTTGTCTCAAAAAAAAAGTGAAATATATACAAAAAGTAGCGACAAATGACGCCACTTCTTCCTCCCAAGTGGCGTCTGGAGTGAAAAGCCAATGAAAAGATGAAATCGCCGAATATGAGAAAGAAAAAGACGCAATGTTTAAGTAGGCGAGGAAAATCGAGGAGGATGAGGGCGAGGCAGAAGAAACATAGAAGAAAGAGGTAAGAGGAAAAGAAAAAGGGAGGAAAAAAGAGGATAAAAAAAAGATAATATAAGAAAAAATAGCAATAGTTGTACTAGCATCAGACGAAGAAGGAAAAGGGCGTGGTAGAAAAGAAAAGAAAAAAAAAACTGAAGAAATAGGAGAGAGAGAGAGAGGGGGAGAGAGAGAGAGAGAGAGAGAGAGAGAGAGAGAGAGAGAGGAGAGAGAGAGAGAGAGAGAGAGAGAGAGAGAGAGAGAGAGAGAGAGAGAGAGAGAGAGAGGAGACTGAGAGACAGAGACAAACGAACGAGAAAGAACCAACACACAAAAAAGTAAAGAAACAAAAAACACCAACAAAAACAAGAACCAGAAACAGACACAGTAAAGAAAAGAAAAAGAAAAAAAAATCAAGAAAAAACACCACCACCAACACCAACACCACACCAACACCAACCCTCCCCACCAACACCAACCCTCCCCACCCCCACCACCCCTCCCCCACCCACAGAAACGGTGCCCCGAAATCACAAGCGAACAAGCGAGGAGGACCCACCCCCCACCCCCACCCCCACAACCCCCCTCACCCCCATCCTCCCCCCCATCCCCATTTTAGCAGTGAAGACGCCAGACAAATGTTTACTCACTCAAACCTGTAATTAACACGATATTTACAACTGAGACACAAATATTGATCAAACGTAAGTCTGTGCGCCGACCCGAGCTAACGAACAGCCGATATTTGCACGTCAAACAACCTTAAATAAATCATTCGGCGCAGACGGGAAAAAGGGAGAGAAAGAGAGACAGAGAAAGAAAGAAAAGGGAGTGAGGAAAGAGAGAAAAGGGGGAAAATAAATCATTCGACGTAGACGGGGAAGAGAGAGAGAGAGAGAGAGAGAGAGAGAGAGAGAGAGAGAGAGAGAGAGAGAAAGAAAAGGGAGGGAGGAATGAGAGAAAAGGGGGAAAATAGGAGAGGGGAGGAGAGAAAAATCGAGAGGATGATTCGCATGAAAAAAAAAAAAAAAATCGACGAAAGGAGGTGAGTGGATTAAAAGCAGAAAGTGAGAGAGAGAGAAAGAGAGAGAGAGAGAGAGAGAGAGAGAGAGAGAGAGAGAGAGAGAGAGAGAGAGAGAGAGAGAGAGAGAGAGAGAGAGAGAGAGAGAGAGAGAAGAGGAGGAAAAAGAGAAAAAAAATCAGAGTAGAAGGGGGAATAAGAAGAGACAGAGAAAGAGAGGAAGAGGGGATATGAAGAGAGCGAGAAAAAAGGAAGGCGAGATGACAGAGAGAAAAATCAGAGTGGAACCGGGAATAAAGAGAGATAATAATGGCAGAGAGAGAAAGGTAATGGCAGAGAGAGAGAGAGAGAGAGAGA
>NC_051387.1:3089968-3097468 GCF_015228065.2 Penaeus monodon | reverse complement strand
AACGAAACGGAACAGACCAGAACCACACGAAACACAACAGAACTAAACTGCGCGGAACGAAAAAGAACCAAACAGAACCAAACAGAGAACAGACCAGAACCACACGAAACGCAGCAGAACTAAACTGCGCGGAGAGGAACGGAACGAATTAGAACGTAACTGTGCAAAACAGATCAGCGCCTCTCCCTCCCTCCCTCCCTCCCTCTACCTCTCCCTCTCTACCTCCCTCCCTCCCTCTACCTCTCCCTCCCTCCCTCCCTCTACCTCTCCCTCCCTCCCTCTCTCCCTCCCTCCCTCCCTCCCTCACGAGATCGTAAATGACCGCCTAATCCTATCTTCGCAAAGGTTTCCTATGATGATGAAACGAACCCAAGGACCTTCTCTGTTGCCTTTAACGGAAGAATAAAAAAGGGACTTTCTTATTTTACGAAGCAAAGAGCCACGTGGATTCAGAGGGAGGGAGGGAGGGAGGGAGGGAGGGAGAGAAAGACAGAAAGAGAGAGAGAGAGGGAGGGGGAGGGAGGGAGAGGACAGGAGAGGAGGGAGAGGGAGGGGAGTGGGAGGGGGAGGGAAGGAGGGGGGAGAGGGATGAGAGAGGAAGGAGGGGGGTAGGAGGTAGGCAGGAGGAGAGATAGGGAGGAAGGAGAAAGGAAAGAGGGATGAAAAAGGAAAGGAAAAAGGGAGAGGAAGGAAGGGGGAGGAGGAGGGGAGAGAGAAGAGGGAAAACGGGGAGAGAAAGGGAATGAGAAACGAGAGAAAAAGTTAAGAGGAAGGAGAGAGAGAAAGAGGGAGAAGGGGAGAGAGAAAAAGAAAGAAGGCAAAGAAAAATAAGAGAAAGGGAGGGAGATGGAAAGAGGGGGAATAAAAAGGAAGGGGATAATAAGCAAAAGAGGGGGAAAAAAGGGGAAAAATACAAAAGGAAGGCGAAGAGAGGAAGAGAAGGGGAGATAAAAGGAAAAAAAATCAAGAGGAAGGGGAAAGAGAAAAAGGAAAAAAAGGGGAGAGAAAGGAAGAAAGGGTGAAAAAGAGGAGGAAGAAAAAGAAAAAGAAAAAGGAGAAGGGAGGGAATACAAGAAAATAGAAAGAAACACGGGAGATGGCTGGAAGCGAGAGGACGGAGAAACAGGAGAAAGAGAAAGAAGAAAATTAATGAAAAATGAAGAGAAAGAAAATGACAAAATCAGGACGAGAAATTCTGAAAAAAGAAAGAGAGAAAGAGAAAAGAAAACGTGACAGAAAATGAGAGAAAAAAAACAAAAAAACTAGAATGTAAAGTAAATAAACAAATAAACAAACAAAATAAAAATAAAAAACAATGAGGAGGAAAAATGATATCGAAAAAATATATATATTTATTTTGGCGGCAGAGGTGAAAATGGATCGCCCGTTGGGGGAATGAAGGCGAAAATATTCTCTGTTTTCCTCTCTCTCTCTTTCTCTCCATCTTCATCTCTATCTTTATCCCCATTTTCTCTTTTCTATCTCTATCTATATCTCCTTCCCTATCTCCATCTCCACCTTCATCTCCATCTCTATTTATTTTTTATTTTTATCTCCCTCCCCCTCCTTCCCCCTCCCTCCTCCTCCCTCTCCCTCTCTCCCCCTCCCTCCCTCCCCCCTCCCCCTTCTCCCCCTCCTCTCTCAAATTTCCTCTCCTCTTAGCTTCCTCTCGTCTCCCTCTCGGCCTCCAGG
Organism: Penaeus monodon; assembly: GCF_015228065.2. NCBI lineage: Eukaryota > Metazoa > Arthropoda > Malacostraca > Decapoda > Penaeidae > Penaeus > Penaeus monodon. Next base: position 3,095,776 of record NC_051387.1, on the reverse strand, counting down.
CGTTTATTCCATTATCATCTTGATATCGCGCGCATGGCGACGGCCGAATGTGTAATGAGAGGATACGTCATATCGGGAGAGAGTAATCCCCCTCCCCCCTTCCCCCCTTACCCTCTCCCCCTCCCTCACCCCCGTCCTCGCCTCTTTCCCCTCTCCTCTCTATTTCTACTCTATTTCTTTCTATTCTTTATTTTTTTTCGTCTTTTTCTTTTTCTTTATTCGTTTTCTTTTTCTTTTTTGTTTTCTTTTTTTTCTTCTTCTTCTCCTCCTCCTTTTTTTTTCTCTCTCTCTTCTCTTTCTTTCTCTTTCTTTCTCCTCCTTCGTTTCTTCATCTTCCCTTTCTCCTCCTCCTTCTCCTGTTTCTTTCTCCTCCTTTTTTTCTTCCTCTTTTTCTTCCCTTCCTCCTCCTTTTTCTTCCCATCCCCCTTTCGCCTTCCTTCTTTTTCTTTTCCATTCCTCTCGTCCCTCCTCCCTTTTCCATTTTTTCTTGCCCTTCCTCCTCCTCTATTCTCTCCCTCTCCCATTTATCTAGCACATCTCTCTCCTCTCTTCCCTCTCCTTCTCTTCCTGTTCTTCCTCTTCTTATCATTCTTGTTCATGTTCTTGTTTGTTTGTTTTTCTCATTTTTCTTGTTCGTGTTCTTCTCCTTCTCCTCCTCCTCCTCTTCCTCCTCGTCCTCCCTCTTCCCTCCTTCTCCTCGTCTTTCTCCCTCCTCCTCCTCCCTCCCCCTCCTCCTCCCTCCCCTCTCCTCCTCCCTCCCCTCTTCTCCTCCCTCCTCTCTCCTCCTCCTCCTCTCCCCCTCTCCTCCCTCCTCCGCTCCTCTTATTAATAAATACAGACAGCTTTGCCTCGGGGGCAGCAGGCAATAAGGGAGGCCGGGGGGGGGGGGGGGGGTTGTTATGGGAGCGAAAAGTAGACAGCGGTAGAGAGGAAAATAATGCTCGGAGGCACGAAAGATAAATGGAAAAACAACAATAATGCCAACAGTAACAACAATAACGACAAGAACATGGCAACAAAGGCGGCCATCTTTGTTTACGTTTCGGTCGACGTACTATAGTGTGAATGAATGAGTGAATGAATGAATGATTACGTATGAATGAAAGATGTAAAAAAAAGGAAATGAAAGAGAAAAGAAGAGAAAAAATAGTAAGGATATTTATATAATGACAGGCACATCTGTGCTTGCGTCCTTGCGGTAAGTATTCAGAATAATGAATGAGTGAGGAGGAGGAGGAGGAGGAGGAGGAGGAGGAGGAGGAGGAGGAGGAGGAGGAGGAGGAGGAAGGAGGGAGGAGGGAGGGGGAGAGGAGGGGAGAGGAGGAGAGAGAGAGAGAGAGAGAGAGAGAGAGAGAGAGAGAGAGAGAGAGAGAGAGAGAGAGAGAGAGAAAGAGAGAAAGAGAGAAAGAAAGAAAGAAAGAAAAAAAGAGAAAGAAAGAAAGAGAGAGATAGAAAGAGAGAAGAGAGACAGACAGAGACAGCGAGACAGACAGAACCCCCCCCCCCCCTTTCCCAACTGGCACCCCGGTGTTCAACAAGGCACCACCTCCACGAACGGCGAATCGGAACGAACGTGGAAGAGGGAAGCTTGTAAGTATTAATTTTCACTTGCCACATAAAAGCACAAGGCCCCCCCCCCCGTCGGAATAGGGGAGGGGGGGGAGGAGAGGGGAGGAGGGAGGAGAGGGGAGAGACGGGAAGGGGGAGAGGAGGTGATAGGGGTGAGAGGGGGGAAGGAAGGAGAGGGGGGGAGGGAGGAGAGGGAGAGAAGAGGGAAGAGGCGGGAAAGGGAGGGGTAAGTTGGATGGGGGAAAGGTAGGGGGAGGAGAGAGGAGAGGAGAGGGAAAAAAAATACGAATAGGGGGACAGAGAGGAGAATCGGCAACATGGATAGTTAGCAAAAGAAGGGGATAGGAGACGGTAATCGAAAAAAAAAAAAAAATTGGGAGAGGGAACGGCATAGTAAGGAAACGACCTAGCGGTTGGGGGGGGGGGGTTATAGCACAGACCGGGGGGAGCTTTGCTATGGGATTCAGCTTCCATTATCAATTTGAAATATATAAAAGCCGGGACACTGAACAGGCTTCAGAGTGTAACAGCGTCGATTACTTTCCTGTGATCGCACTAAAGCACACGATCCAATAGAAACAGGGAGAGAGAGAAGGGGAGAAAAAGAGGGAGGGAGGGAGGGAGGGAGGGAGGGAGGGGGTGGAGGAGGAAGGGAGGGAGAGAGAGGGAGGGAGGGAGGAAGGGAGGAGGGAGGGATGAAGGGAGGGAGAGAGAGTAAGAAGGCAGCTTCTCCACCCAGCGGCCTCTCCACCCAGGAGCATCTCCACCCAGCGGCGCCAAGACGGAGGGTGACACCAACGCACACGGGGGCGGATCCGCGCCCCACCGTAACAAGGCGTGACGCGGGGCCTGACACGTCTAACGACACTCAACACCCTGGCATATGACACGTGCTGCATCCTCCCCCCCTCCCACCCTCCCCCGTGACTGACACGGCCCGTGACGCGATAAGTGCCGTAACCCGTTATACGGATCTGAGCCCGATTCTGACACTTTTGAAACGGTGGGGGGAGAGGGGGGAGGGGGGAGGGAGGAAAGGGAGAGGGGGAGAGTGGGGAGGGAGGAAAGGGGGAGGGGGGAGGGGAGGGAGGGAGGAAGGGAGGGAGGGAGGGAAGGGTTAAGGGGGAGGGAGTAAAGAGGGAGGAGAGAGAGAGAGGGAGGGATTAGGGGAAAGGGAGAGAGGGGGAGATAGAGTAAGGGGAAATAGAGCGAAGGAAAGAAGGGTTGGGCAAAGGGAAGGAGAGAGGGATAAGAAGAAACGAAGAGGAAGAAAGAATGAGAGAGAGAGAGAGAGAGAGAGAGAGAGGAGAGAGAGAGAGAAAGAGAGAGAGAGAGAAAGAGAGAGAGAGAAAGGAAAGAGAGAGAGAAAGAGATAGTTAAGAGTAAAGGGGAGTGCAAGGAGAAAAGGGGGAAAGAGAGATATGAGGAGAGGGAATAGGAGAAAGGAAGGATAAGAGAGAGAGAGGAAGGGAGGCATAAGGACGGAACAGGTCAATGAAAAAAAAAAAAAAAAAAAAAAAAAAAAAAAAAAAAAAAAAAAAAAAAAAAAAAAAAAAATATATATATATATATATATATATATATATATATACATATATACATATATACATATATATATATATATATAAATCCTACTTTATCCTTTTATATGAATGAATATATACAATATATGTGCAAATTTCTTTAGTGTATTATACAATATTCTTACTTACTACATCGTCACAGAAAGTTTGCTCAAGTGACTCCCAAAAATATACTCACATTTGGAGTTATATCTATCTATCTATTGGTTTCTCTATTTCATCTAGTAATCTATGTATTTCTCCATCTATCTATCAATTTATCTGTCTATCTCTAAGGTTTATATCTAATCTAATGGTTAATTTTCCATCTCAGTTTAGTAAAACCATGTACTCATCTATCTACAGTTATCTACCTATCTCTCCATCAATCTATCTATCTCTCCATCTATCTACCAGTTTATCTATCTATCCATCTATCCATCTATCTACCAGTTAATCTATCTATCTCTCCATCTATCTACCAGTTTATCTATCTATCTATCTATCTCTTTCTATCAAGCGACCAAACAACCCATCTACCATATCAACCCACCAACGCACACACACACACACAACCCACATCTTCGCCTCCAGACAAAGGGAAGACCACGAAGCGCAAACACCGACCCTGTCGACTTCAACCACAACAACAACATACGCAAAAAAAAGAAGATAAAAAGAAAGAAAAAAAAAAGAAAGAAAGAGAAAAAAAAAGGCCGAATACGCACGAGACATTACCATTGACAGCCGAGGCCGTGGACGGAAACGTACGATCTCAATACACGGACGGACCGCAGGAATAAAATCATTTTGGAGGTAAAGAGGTTAAATACGGCTTGGAAAGGGAGGGAGGAGAGGGGAGGGGAGAGGGGAGGGAGGGGTGAGGAGGAGAGGGAGAGAGGGAGAGAGAAGAAAAGGAGGAGGAGGAGGAGGAGGAGGAGGAGGAGGAGGAGGAGGGAGGGGGAGGGATGGGAGAGGGAGAGGGGAAGAGAGAGACAGAGGGGAAAAGGGGAAGGGAGGAGGAGGACAGGGGGAAAGAGAAGGGAGAGGGAAAGGGAGGGGAGAGGGGAGAAGAGGGGAGCAGAAAGAGGGAGGAAAGGGAAGGGAGAGGGCTGGGAAGGAGGGAGGGGAGAGGAGAGAAGAGGGGAAGGATTGGGACGAGAGAAAGGAGGGGGAGAATGATGGGAAGGGAAGGAGAACGAGGGGAAGCGGAGAAAGAAGGGAGGAAGAAAAGGAGAGGGGAGGGAGGGGAAGCGAATGGAGGAGAAAAGGAAGAGGAGGAGAAGGAGGGAAAAAATGAGAAGGGAGAGGGAGTGGAAGGGAAGAAGGGGAGTAGAGGGAAGGCAGGAGAAGCGGAGGGAGGGTAAGAGGGGAAGGGGAGAGGAAGGGGGGGGACGAGGGAGGAAAGGGAAGGGGGAAGGAGGAGAGGAGAACGAGGAGAGAGAGAGAGAAAGGAAGAGGGAGAAAGCCGATAAGTCTATAATTTTAGGCTGTGTGTTGGACTGTTTGCTCTTAATTTTTTTTTTTTTTCTTTTACTTTGATTAGCGTGGGAGAGAGAGAGAGAGAGAGAGAGAGAGAGAGAGAGAGAGAGAGAGAGAGAGAGAGAGAGAGAGAGAGAGAGAGAGAGAGAGAGAGAGAGAGAGAGAAGAGGACCGAGACAAAGACAGACAGACAGAAAGAACAGATCTTCCAAAAAGAAGCGTACGAAGAGAAAAGAGAGAGAGAAAAAAAACACGAATAGGAATGAGAGAGAAAGAAAGAAAGAGAGAAACAGGAGACACGAAGATAAAACCATCCTCAATAGCCATTCTTCTTTCTGCCTCTTACCCTCCCCCCCCACCACCACATACCTTACAACCCCCCCCCCCTCTTCCCTCGCATTCCCACACCCTCTTCCTCCTCCTCCTCCTCCCCCCCTCCCCCCAATCCTACACCCCCCATACCCCCCTCCTCCCCCCTCACCTCCGTCTCCCCCCCCTCCCAACACCCCCCCTTCCCCCAACCCCAATAAGCACAGCGTGTAATGGACATAACCTCACACTTCCAATAAACGCACGTGTCTGTGTTGTCATCGAGGGGAGAGGGGGAGGAGAGAGGGGGAGGAGAGGGGGAGGAGAGAGGGGAGGGAGAGGAGGATGGGGATGTCATGAGCGGAGAGGAGACGAGAAAAGGGACGGAGGAGGAAGAAAGAAAGAGGGGGGGAGGGGGAGGGAGAGGGAGGGAGCGAGCGAGAGGAGGAGAGAGAGAGAGAGAGAGAGAAGGGAGAGAGAGGGAGGAAGAGGAGAGAGAGAGGAGAGAGGATAAAGGGAAGAGATAGGGAGGAGGAGGGAAGGAGAGGGGGGGGGAGTGAGGGAGATGGAGGGCGGGGGACGAGGGGAGAGGGAAAAGAGAGGGAAGAGAGGGAAAGGGGAAGAATGGGGGGGGAAGGGGTAGGGGAAACGGGAAGGTGACTTGGGACATGACATACAGCGGAAGACTGAATGGAGAGAAGAGACAAGGATGTGATTGAGGAGGAGAGAAGAGGGAGAGGAGGGAGACGAGAGGAGAGATGAGGAGAGATGAGAGAGGTAAGGGAGAGAGAATAGGGAGGAGAGGAGGGCAAGGGAAGAGGGGAGGGGGGGGGGAGACTGAGGGTAAGAATGGACGGGCGGGGGACGAGGGGAGAGGGAAAGAACG
>NC_051387.1:3082468-3084968 GCF_015228065.2 Penaeus monodon | reverse complement strand
CGTGGTACCTATTTAAAGGTAATATTCTCTATTATCCGGGCTTGGGACCAGCATTACATGGCTGGCTGCCCACCCAGTGGCTAAATAGGCAGTCGAGGTGAAGTTCCTTGCCTAAGGAACTTCATCGTATCTAAGTTCGATTTACCTAAAATTATTTAAGTATATGTGGTGTGTGTGTGTGTGTGTGTGTGTGTGTGTGTTGTGTGTGTGTGTGTGTGTGTGTGTGTGTGTGTGTGTGTTTGTGTGTGTGGTGGTGTATATATATATAATAATAATATATAGATATATATATAATATATATATATATATATATATATATATAAATGTATATATATATATATATTATAATATATATATATATATATAATAAAACATATATACATATAACACATATACACATATATACATATGTGTATATATACATATGTGTATATATACATATGTGTGGGGTATACATTGCTATATATAATTATAAAAATTATATATATAATATTATATATATATATTATTATATATATATATATATATATATATATATATATATTAAACAGAACCAGCAGAGGGCGATGCCCCAAACGCGAAACTCGGGCCTTACCTTGTTCCCCAAACTCGGATGCGCTGTGTAGGACACGAAGGTGGCCATGCCGGGGCGCCAGTAGCTGAGGGTGTAGGCCGGGGTGTACTCTACCCCTTGCCCGTTGGCCTGCCGCCCCTGGGTCGCCACGGCGGTCACCAGGCGGGGGTAACCCAGGTCGACCTCCAGCCACTCGCCCTGCCCAGCGTCGACCATGGAGCGAGGGCACCACGCGCCGCCGCCACCGTCCGTGCCCAGTCTGAAGGGGAAGCACAGGGGGGGCGTTAGTACGAGCACGGAAATAGTAAGAAGTGTAAATATGTAAAAATAAATGAGTAACGCCGTTCGTGCCCAGTTGAGGAGGAAGCACAGGGGGGGGGGGTTAGTATGAGGACGGAAATAGTAAGAAATGTAAATATGTAAAAAGAAATGTAAAAAAGGAGTAAAAATGATGGTGGTTGTGGTTGAGGATAAGGGTGAAGATCGTGATACTGATGTTGATGGTGATAAAGGTGGTGGGGAGGAAGAGAATAAGGATGGCAAGTAGGAGAAGGAGGAAGAGGGGGAGGAGGAGGAGAAGGAGGAGGAAGAGAAGGAGGAGGAGAAGGAGGAGGAGAAAGAGGAGGAGAAGGAGGAAGAGAAGGAGAAGGAGGAGGAGGAAGAAAAAGAAGAAGAAGTAGTAGAAGAAGAAGGAGAACAAAAGCAGGAGGATTTTGAAAAGGAATACAAAGAAGAAAAAAAAAAAAAAAAAAAAACAGAGTCACAAGAAACGAAACATCAAAAAGAAAACGACGCAGACAACAATCACACATCCACACAAATAATAATCCACAACATCACTAAGATCACAACAACAACAACAACAACCAAAAAAATCCGAGTCACTAGCCCCCCCCCCAAAAAAAAAGGACAGCAATAAAAATGGCATTTCCACTATAGTCGTCATTATCATCCTAAAAATGCCATTGGGACAAACACGGCTTTGCTGAAATGCTATGTTATTACGAGAGCTGCTTATGGCGGGATTTGTGCTTTCAGTAGAGGGAGGGAGAGAGAGACAGGGAGGAAGGGAGAAGGAAAGGGAGGGAGGGAGGGAGGGAGGAGGGAGGGAGGGAGGGAGGGAGGAAGGGAGAAGGAACGGGAGAGAGAGAGAGAGAGAGAGAGAGAAAAGAGAGAGAGAGAGAAAAGAGAGAGAGAGAGAAAACAGAGAGAGAGGAAAAGAGAGAGAGAGAAAAGACAGACAGAAAAAAGAGAGAGAACAGAGAAAAGAGAGAGGAGAGAGAGAGAGGAGAGAGAGAGAGAGAGAGGAGAGAGAGAGAGAGAGAGAGAGAGAGAGAGAGAGAGAGAAAAGGGGGAGAAAAAAAAAGAAAAGAAAAGAAAAAAAAACAGAGCTGGCGACGTTAATAAGGCGACTGCGAGCAAGAGGAATGTTTTGTAAGCGTGAAGCCCATAAACTTTTTAATGATTTTAAAAGAGTTATTAAGAGCCACTTCTCCTAAGTCAAAGCAGTTCGCCAAAATGGCATTAAAATCAAATTAATCCCACGTGGCTTTAAAATCTAAAACTCAAACGCACGAACACGCAAACGGACACAAAACATAACACAAAATCCGAACATACACACAAATAAACATTAACTAATACACTTTCTTTCTTTCTTTTTTCTAATCATATTTATCATATCGGTGATCTGGAAACTCCAAAAGAATTTCCATTCAAGGCAAAATAAATTTCCCGCATTTGTTGAGCGCTAATCTCGACTCGACATGTTCGGTTTGTGAAATATAGACGGCGCTGTTGAATTTCCGAATTTTTAATGAGGAGAGACAGGGAGGGAGGAAGAGAGAGAGGAGAGAGGAGAGAGAGAGGAGAGAGAGAGAGAGAGGAGAGAGAGAGACGAGAGAGAGAGAGAGAGAGAGAGAGAAG
>NC_051387.1:3071582-3076582 GCF_015228065.2 Penaeus monodon | reverse complement strand
AACGCCCGCCACATGACCAACGAAATCATTCGCTTCCCATGCTTTGCAAATCAGAATGCCATGCGATTATTATGTGATTAAGGCCCCCTCCCTTGACAGCCACACTTATGCAAATGAGGATGCAAATTAAAGTCCGCAAATACTGCCTATTTACACGGTCCTCGCTGCCAACGTGATTATGTCAAAAGCTTTGGCAGAAACTCAAGGAAAAGTGGGCGGGAATTTGGACTGTATTTCGCATGACATCGAGTGGGTGGGAGAGGGGGGGGGGGAGGAAGGGGGAGGGGGAGGGAGGGATGAGGATGGGGAGACGGGGGAGGGAGAGGGAAGAAGGAGGGGGAGGGGAAGAGGAAGGGGAATTGGGAGAAGGAGAGGGAGAGGGAGAGGGAAAAGGAAAAGGAAAGGGAGAGGGAGAAGGAGAGGGGGAGTGGGAGAGGGGGAATGAGAGGGTGAGGGTGAGAAGGAGAGGGGGAGTGGGAGAGGGGGAATGAGAGGGTGAGGGTGAGAGGAGAGGGGGAGAGGGGGAATGAGAGGGTGAGGGTGAGAAGGTGAGGGGGAGTGGGAGAGGGGAATGAGAGGGTGAGGGTGAGAAAAGAGGGGAGAGGAGAGGGGGAATGAGTAGTGAGGGAAGAGGGAAGGGGGCAATGAAGGGTTGAGGTGAGAAAGATGCAGGGCCAGGGAGAGGGGAATGAGAGGGTGAGGTGACGAAGAAGTGAATGAGAGGATGAGGTGGAAGGCGTAGAGGGATAGGCCCATGACGAGGGTGAGGGGAGAAGGAGAGGGGGAGAGTCCGATAGGGTAATGAGCGTGAGGCTGAGTTAGGAAGCTTGGAAGAACGAGGAAGGTGAGAAGGAATGGGGGAGAGGGAAGAGGGGAGGGGGTGGAGGGGGGAGAGGGAGGGGAGAGGGGGGAGGGATGAGAGGGTGAGGGGAGAAGGAGGGGGGGGAGGGAAGGGGAGGGGGAATGAGAGGGTGAGGTGAGGGAGGGTGGGAGAGGGGGGGAATGAGAGGGTGAGGGTGGAGGATGAGGGGAATGAGAGGGTGAGGGTGAGAAGGAGAGGGGGAGAGGGAGAGGGGGAATGAGAGGGTGAGGGGGAGAGGGAGAGAGAAAAGGAAGAGGGGGAAGGACGTCCAGAAGGGTTTTCTCAAGTTTATGCTTCCGAATTTGAGGTTCGGTTGGGACGACTCGGTTAAATTACGTTATAAGGAAAAAATCAAGAATCTATTTTTTTCCCCTTCTCTATTTATTTCCCCTTTTTTTCACTATCTCAGCATTTATTACATTGTTTCTTCTTACAACGAAAGTATTTTGTTGACACTTAAATTAGAAAAAAATCTGCCTGTCCCGCATTTTTCAAAACTCCAGTTACTTCGAAAAAATCCAAGTGCACTCCCACATTAACATATTTTTTTCCAAAAGAAATAGTACATAGCATTATCACTCTATCACCTTCTTTCGACCAATTTTCCTATTTTCCTAAATCCTACCTAATAAATACAATAATAATAATAATAAGATGATGATGATGAAGTAGTAGAAGAAGAAGAAGAAGAAGAAGGAGAAGATGATGATGATGAAGTAGTAGAAGAAGAAGTAGAAGAAGAAGAAGAAGAGGAAGAAAAAGAAGAAAAGAAAGAAGTAGAAAAGAAGACGAAGAAGTAAATGAAGAAAAAAAAGAAGAAGAAGAAAAAGAAGAAGAAAAAAAGAAGAAGAAGAAGAAGAAGAAAAAGAAAAAAACAAACACCAAACAGCCTTCTGGTTCCCCTCCCTCAGGATCCTTTCGCATCCTCCTGAAAGTATCCTGCAGACCGAGAGCGAGTGGGACTAAGAGCGAGTGGGACTGAGAGCGAGTGGGACTGAGAGCGAGTGGGACTGAGAGCGAGTGGGACTGAGAGCGAGTGGGACTGAGAGCGAGTGGGACTGAGAGCGAGTGGGACTGAGAGCGAGTGGGACTGAGAGCGAGTGGGACTAAAAGCGAGTGGGACTGAGAGCGAGTGGGACTGAGAGCGAGTGGGACTGAGAGCGAGTGGGACTGAGAGCGAGTGGGACTGAGAGCGAGTGGACTAAGAGCGAGTGGGACTGAGAGCGAGTGAGACTAAGAGCGAGTGGGACTGAGAGCGAGTGAGACTAAGAGCGAGTGGGACTGAGAGCGAGTGAGACTAAGAGCGAGTGGGACTGAGAGCGAGTGGGACTGAGAGCGAGTGATACTGAGAGCGAGTGAGACTGAGAGTGAGTGAGACTGAGAGCGAGTGATACTGAGAGCGAGTGGGACTGAGAGCGAGTGAGACTGAGAGCGAGTGAGACTGAGAGCGAGTGGGACTGAGAGCGAGTGAGACTGAGAGCGAGTGGGACTGAGAGCGAGGGACTAGATGCCGCTGGGACTGGAGGAGTGACACTAGAGCAGAGTGGACTGAGAGCAGAGGGGAAACCAGAGCATGTGGACTAGAGCGAGTTTGAGATAAAGCGATGGGAGAGAGGAGGAGAGGAAGAGAGGTGGGATGAGAGATGGGAGAGAGGGGGAGAGAGAGCGAGGGAGAGAGGAGAGAGAGAGAGAGTAGGAGAGAGACGAGAGAGGAGAGAGAGAGAGAGAGAGAGAGAGAGAGAGAGAGAGAGAGAGGGAGAGAGAGAGAGAGAGAGAGAGAGAGAGAAACAGAAAGAACGAGAGAAAAAGAAAGAACGAAGGAAGAACCAAGAAACCAAGAAAGAAAGAAAGAAAGAAAGAACGAACGAGAGAAAGAGAGATATGAACGAAAAAATCCCGCACAACCCGGCCAATACTTCAGCTTCACCAGAAACAAGTGAAGACCAGACATTGGCTAATTTGCAGCCAACCTTTTGGTCCTAAAATCTCGACTGCAGAGATTAGGACCCACACGCGCTAATCTCGGGCTCCTTAAATAACGAAGGAGTTTCACTGATTAGGGTTAATGAGTGTTGATTGGGAAGATACCCTTACGCCAGATTCACTCGGTGATTAGTAATTAACGGAGAAAATCACGGAATGGATTTACAGTCGTAATGATCATGATAATTATAGCGAACGGGATTCATGCTGACAAATGTAGCAAAGGTATGAATGAGAATGAATATCTTCACAATACAAAATATGTATTTAACCGGCTTCGATTATATGAATATCTCCACCGTACAAGAAATGTATTTAACCGGTTTCGATTTTATCTTCGTCAGAATACATTTATTTCTGACGAAGATATAATCGAAACTGGTTAAATACATTTCTTGTCTTGTGAAGATATTCATTCTCATTCTTACATTTTCTAGATGATGATGATGATGATGATAATAATAATAATAATAATGATGATAATAATAATAATAAATAATGATAGTAACAATGATGATAATGATGGTGATATAATGATGGAGATATAGCAATAATAATTATAATCACAATAATAATGATAATTAGTAGTAGTAGTATTTTCATTATTATTATCACCATTACCATTAGAACAAAAACAATAACAAAAATTATAATGATAACCATCAATAATATTAATAACAATAACAATAACAAAAACAACGTATTTTAGAAAGTGAATCCCCAAACGAAACCTAGTCATACATCCCTTTGCAATGTATGCAACAGAGATGATATAATACCGCGCTCCTGTACTGTGCACGTATATCTGACTTTGCAATATAGTGTATCGTATTTTCTATATTATTATTTACATGCACGACTGGGCATAACTGAACAGATCCCCGAAGCATTAAACTATTGAAAAAAAGAGAGAGATACATAACAGCATGATAATGTATTAAAATGAATGATTACGTATTGGTGTATCAGTGAAATGTATCTGAATAATAAATAATAATAATAATCATTATGGAAGCGGCAAGAGTGAATATAATGATAAGAGACATAATCAAAATGATGACGATGAGATGATGATGATGATGATGATGATGATGATGATGATGATGATGATGATGATGATGATGATGATGATGATGATGATGATGATGATGATGATGATGATGATGATGATGATGATGATGATGATGATGATGATGATGATGATGATGATGATGAAGAAAAATAAAAATAACGAAAATAATGATAATATAATGACACCTAAAATACCAAACAATACCAAACAAACAAACAAACACATCCCCCCTCCAAACGAAGACTAAAACGCCCGTCACCTGTTATGAATCCGCAATAACGGGGTTCCCAGCGCCACCCGATACCCCGCTAAGGCAGACCGCCAGTAAAACAAAGGTGACGCTCAAGTGACATTTACAAGAGTACGGGCGAGTGTAGGTGAAGATAGGGGGTAGAATGTATGGCATGCGACAAAGGTTAAAACGTGTTTGGGTTGTACTGCTAACTACGCATACCAAAAAAAAAAAGAAAGAGAGAGAGAGAGTGAGAGAGAGAGAGAGAGAGAGAGAGAGAGAGAGAGAGAGAGAGAGAGAGAGAGAGAGAGAGAGAGGAGAGAGAGAGAGAGAGAGAGAGAGAGAGAGAGAGAGAGAGACAAAGAGACAAAGAGACAAGAGACAGAGAGAAAGAGAGAGAGAGAGAGAAAGTAAAAATTAAAAAGAAGTATGCATAACAAAGCAAAATAAAAATGGGTGAGGAATATATAACTGACATATAACAAAAGCAGTCAGTACATAAGCTTCTCAATTAATAGATAAAATATGAAGGACAAAAATGAATTAATCAAACGTTTAAAGCGAAACGTATGTATATATAGGATTATATATATATATATATATATATATATATATATATATATATATATATATATATATATATATATATATATATGTGTGTGTGTGTGTGTGTGTGTGTGTGTGTGTGTGTGTGTGTGTGTGTGTGTGTGTGTGTGTGTGTGTGTGTGTGAGAGAGTGAGAGTGAGAGAGTGAGTGTGAGTGAGGTGTTTATTTAGTGTTTTTTAGTCTATTTAGTGTGAGTGTGTTTATTTGTGAGTGCGAGTATGCTGATGTGTTTATTTTAGAGTGTG
>NC_051387.1:3056582-3059082 GCF_015228065.2 Penaeus monodon | reverse complement strand
AGGCGAGGAAACGGAGAGGGAGAGGGATAAGGCGAGGAAACGGAGAGGGAGAAGGAGAAGGCGAGGAAACGGAGAGGGAGAGGGATAAGGCGAGGAAACGGAGAGGGAGGAGAAGGCGAGGAAAACGGAGAGGGAGAAGAGAGTCGAGGAACGGAGAGGGAGAGGAGAGGCGAGGGAAACGGATGAGGGAGAAGGAGAAGGCGAGGAAACGGAGAGGCGAAGGAGAAGGCGAGGAAACGGAGAGGGAGAAGGAGAAGGCGAGGAAACGGAGAGTGAGAAGGAGAAGGCGGGAACGGAGAGGGAGAAGGAGAAGGCTCGAGGAAACGGCGAGGGAAAGAGAAGGCGAGGAAACGGAAGGAATAAGGAGACGGCGAGGGAAGGCGAGGAAACGGAGAGGGAGAAGGAGAAGGCGAGAAATGGAGAGGGAGAAGGAGCAGGCGAGGGGAGGAACGGAGCGGGGATAAGGAGAAGGCGGGGGGAAACGGAGAGGGAGAAGGAGAAAGGCGAGGGACACGGAGAGGAGGAGAAGGCGAGGAACTGATAGGGAGAAGAAGGCGAGAAGTAGAGGGAGAGGAGAAGCGATGAAACGGAAGAGGGAGAAGAGAAGGCGAGGAAACGGAGAAGGCGAGGAAACGGAGAGGGAGAGAGAAGGCGAGGAAACGGAAGAGGGAGAGAAGGCGAGGAAACGGAGAGGGAGAATGCGAAGGCGAGGAAACGGAGAGGGAGAAGGAGAAGGCGAGAACGAGAGGGAGAAGGAGAAAGCAAGGAAACGGAGAGGGAGAAGGAGAAGGCAGGAAACGGAGAGGGAGAAGGAGACGGCGAGGACACGGAGAGGGAGACAGGAGGAAGCGAGGAAAAACGGAGAGGGAGAAGGAGAAGGGCGAGGAAACTGAGATGGATAATGATAATGCTCGTAAACTAGAAGGCTAGTAAACTTGAGAGGGAGAATTCGAATGCGCCGAAACGGAGATTGAGAAGGCGAAGGCGAGGAAACCGTAGAGGGAGAGGGATAAGGCGAGAAACGGAGAGGGAGAAGAGAAGGCGAGGAACGGAGAGGGATGGGATAAGGCGAGGAAACGGAGAGGGAGAAGGAGAAGGCGAGGAAACGGAGAGGGAGAAGGAGAAGGCGAGGAAACGGAGATGGAGAAGAGGGCGAGGAGACGGAGAGGGAGGAAGGAGAAGGCGAGGAAACGGAGAGGGAGAAGAAGGCGAGGACGGAGAGGAGAAGGAGAAGCGAGGAACGGAGAGGGAGAAGGAGATAGGCGAGGAAGGGAAGGGTAGTGGAAAAGGGAGAAGGAGACGAAGAGGGAAGGGAAGGGAGAGGGAGAGGGAGAGGGAGAGGGAGAGAGAGAGAGAGAAGAGAGAGAGAGAGAGAGAGAGAGAGAGAGAGAGAGAGAGGGAGAGGGAGACTTGAGATGGGAACTGGAGGGAAAAGGGGAAAGGAGATGGTAAAAAGGGGAAGAGAAGGAGGTGAGAAGAACAGTAGGAAAAGAATAGGTACGAAAGTGGAAGGGGGAAGGGAAGGGGATGGAAAGAGATGGGGAGAAGGGGAAGGGAAGAGGGGAAGGGGAGGGGAGAGGTGGAGGAGAGGGAAGGGTGCACGCAAAGAGGGAAAGGGGGGAGGGAGAGGGAGAGAAGGCAAAGGAGGAAGGGAGAGGGGGAGTGGGAGGGAGAGGGAGAGGAGGCAAAGGAGAAAGGAGGAAGGGGAAGGAGAGGAAGAGGGAGAGGGGGGGGGGTTCTGTAACAGCGAGGAACTCATAACTCAGACTTGAGATCTTAAATTCATTTATTCATGTGAACGTTATGGCGCAGATGGGGGGAAGGGAGGGGGGGAGAGGGGAAGGAAGGCAAGGAAGAGGACAGAAAGGAGAGAGAGAGAGAGAGAAAGAGAAAGAGAGAGAGAGAGAGACAGAGAGAGAGGAAGAGAGAGAGAGAGAGAGAGAGAGAGAGAGGAGAAGAAGAGAAAGAGAGAGAGAGAGAGCGAGTGAGAGGGAGAGAGAGAGAGAGAGCGAGAGACTGAGACAGAGAAAGAGAGAGAGAGAGAGAGAGAGAGAGAGAGAGAGAGAGAGAGAGAGAGAGAGAGAGAGAGAGAGAGAGAGATAGATAGACAGAGAAAGAGAGAAAGAGAGATAGATAGACAGAGAGAGAGAGAGAGAGAAAGAGAGATAGATAGACAGAAAGAGAGAGAGAGAAAGCCAGTGTGATCGAGAGTCAGTGAGAGCCCCAGAGAGTTAGAAAGAACCAGAGAACGAGAGAAAAAAACACAGAGAGAAGAGAAAAGAAAAAAACCGATAAAAAAGAGAAAAGCATAGACACAGACCTCAGAAAAACGGCAAGGATGTAAGAGGAAGAACGACATAAAAGGAATACAAGGAACAGCAAGAAGAGTCGCCTAATCTGTGGCCCTTTTCTGGGGGAGAAAAAAAGGGGGGGGGGAAAGGGGAGGGAAGGAGGGAAGGGAAAAGGGGGGGGGAAGGGGGGGGAGGGGGGGAGGGAAAGG
>NC_051387.1:3050959-3056482 GCF_015228065.2 Penaeus monodon | reverse complement strand
AAAAGGGATGAGGGAGGGAAGGACGAGGGAGAAGGAGGGAGGGGAGGAAGGGGGAGAATAGAAGGATAGAGGGAGAGGGAGGGAGACGGAGAGGGAGAGGGAGGAATGGAGGGAGGGAGGGATATAGGGAGAGAGAAGGAGAGAGAAATAGCAAAATGGAGAGAGAAAGAAGTAGAAAAGCAGCTAAACACACACACACATATCTATCTATCTGTCTAGCTCTCTATCCATCTTTATCTACACATACATACATACATAAATATAGTGACGTAATTTGAAACTGATATTAAGAATCCAGATTCACGTAATACCCCCACCCCCCCCCTAAAAAAAAAAAAAAAAAAAAATAAAAAATAAAAAAAATAATGATAATAATGATAATAATAATAATAATAATAATAATAATAATAATAATATAATAATAATAATGACAGCTTCCTCGCAATCACCTGAATGTTCTCTTCCCTCTCTCCCCCAACGGGCGAGCGGTGGCGAACTTTTGTAATCTCGGCCGAAAATAGATTATTCTGTACCCAAGTTGTAACAGAAAGAATAACTTTGCGTTTTGTCATCATTAAAGGGATTATCCTCGAGACGTGAATGCTCAATGTCATTACGGCGACTCGAGTTAATGAAGGCTGATACAGGCGGTTGTAGAGGGAGGGTGATTGTTGCGGGCCGCGATTGTGGGTTGTGATTGTTGGTGGTGCTGTTAGGGGTTTATCGTTGTTGTTGTTGTTATTTTTGCTGTTGGTTTTATGAGTTATAGTGTGGCGTCATTATTAACATTGTTGTTATTGTTATAATTATTGTTATTATTAATGTTATTATTGTTGTTATTGTTATCATCATCATTATTGTTATTATTATTATCATGATAATGGTAATAATGTTAAAATTAATAATAATGATAATAATAATAATAATAATAATAATAATTATTATTATTATTATTATTGTTATTATTATTATTATTGTTATTTTATTATTATTGTTATTATTATTATTATTGTTATTATTATTATTATTATTGTTATTATTATTATTATTATTATTATTATTATTATTATTATTATTATCATTATTATATTATTATTATTATTATCAGTTATTTTATTATTGTTATTATTATTATTGTTATTATTATTAACTACTAATACTACTACTACTACTACTACTACCTACTACTACTACTACATACTACTACTACTACTACTACTACTACTACCTTACTACTACTACAAGACACAAACAACATTACAAACTACTACTACTATTTACTCTACTACTATTATTATACGATTACTATTATTACTATTACTATTACTATTACTACTACTACTATTACTGCTACTACTATTACTGCTACTACGACTACTACTACTACTTCTAATACTATTACTACTACTAGTACTACTACAATTACTACTTCTTCTTTTAACGGTAGGTTCATGTCTGAGCCGCTGTGGTCACAGCATGATACTTAATTGTGGTTTTCATGTTGTGATGCTCTTGGAGTGAGTACGTGGTAGGGTCCCCAGTTCCTTTCCACGGAGAGTGCCGGTGGTACCTTTTTTTTTTTTAGGTAACCATTCTCTCTATTTTATCCGGGCTTGGGACCAGCACTGACTTGGGCTGGCTTGGCCACCCAGTGGCTAGGCAGGCAATCGAGGTGAAGTTCCTTGCCCAAGGGAACAACGCGCCGGCCGGTGACTCGAACCCTCGAACTCAGATTACCGTCGTGACAGTCTTGAGTCCGACACTCTAACCATTCGGCCACCGCGTCCCCATTTTTTTTTTCTTTTTTTTTCTTTTTTTTTTTTGCTTTTGCTTTTTTTTTTTTTTTTTTGCTTTTGCTTTTTTTTTCTTTCTTTTTTGTTTTTTGTTTTTTGCTTTTGCTTTTTTTTTCTTCTGTGCTCCCACCCCCCCCGCCCCGCCCCTCCCGCCCTGCTTCTCCTCCGCCGTCGTCAGTGGGCCTTCGGGGTACCCCAAAGCAGCTCCTGCAACTCCTGGGTCATCTCCTCCAAGGTGCATGCCTCTTCCTCGCCTTGACCCTTGCTCTGTGGCCTCCGTTAGCCTGACTGGCACTTGTGGGGATGGCTCTTGGCAGTCTAGCCTTCGGCAGCAGTCGTCTTCTGCCTCTTGGGCTGCCTCTGGACCTCGTGCTCGCGGGCGCGCTTGCTCCGATTCGCTGGGGCGGCGCGCTGGCACAAGATGCGCTGCCTGCTGAACACGAATCACAGCTGCTCGAAACAGAAGCCCACGAGGTAGTGCAAGCCTCTCGAGGCAGTGGACACCATCATGTTCACAGCCCCAAAGAGGAAGTCCTGAAAGACTGGTGGGCGTTGCAGAACTCAGTCAGGACAGTGCGCTCAGCCTTGAGCAGCTTATTGCCTCTAGTCGTGTTCAAGATGGTGGAAACCTTCACCTACTTTCGGGAAGGCTGGCTTGGCTGCTGGAGCTTCGCGAAGGTCTCCTGACGAACAGGAATCTCCTCTACGGAAGGAGTGTTGGACTTCTTACGCTCCTGAAGGGGGGATTCCTGGCACGGGATGGACTGTCTGATGGTCACGAGGCACCGATGCCAGAAACAGACGCCCACGACCTGCTGGAAGCCTCTCGAGGCAGCGGAAGCCACCATGGCTACGGCCTCAAAGAGGAAGTCCTGAAAGACTACCAGATTACCGGCGAACTTGATCTCCTTCCCGTTGTTCAGGAACGTCCTGCTGGTGGCGTCACCGCTCAACAGCTTGGGCTCCGTCCCCAGGTAAGTATTTATCTGGTCGACGGAGAGAACAGGCACCTGGTGGGCGTTGCAGAACTCAGTCAGGACATCGCGCTAAGCCTTGAGCAGCTTATACAATTACTACTACTACTGTTAATATTGTTATTATTATTGCTGTTGTTGGGGTTGTTTCTCTTATAATACGTCATTGTTATAAGTATTAATGGTTTATCATAATGAATAACACCAATACTATATTATAATTATCGATATAATCATCATTATCATAATTGTTATCAACATATGAACATCACATTAACATCATTATTTTATTCCATCATTATTTCCATGATTTGTATTTTTTGCTTTGAATGTTATTTTCAAAAACACGTACTGCAGCTTTTTGTATTATCTTTGAAAGAATCGTAATGCTGGATGTATTTCATGAGCATAACGATAATTTCAAATGCGATTTTCTTATTTAGTGCAACATTATGAGCAACACTGCGCAAAACAGTTTAGTGTTTTTTTTTTCCTCAAACTTTTTTTTTTCAAGACTTGTTTATACTCGCATATTGTCTTTTTTTCTCTTTCTCTCTCCTTTCTTTTTCTCTTTCTCTATCTTTTTGTTTCTCTTTTTCTCTTTTTTTCTCTCGTCCTCTCTCTCTCTCTCTCTCGTCCTCTCTTTCTCTCTTCTCTTCTCTCCTCTCTTCTCTCTCTCTCTCTCTCTCTCTCTCTCTCTCTCTCTCTCTCTCTCTCTCTCTCTCTCTCTCTCTCTCTCTCTCTCTCCCCTCTCCCCCCCCTCTCCATCTCCCTCCCTCTTTTTTCTCTATCGCTCCGTATTTCTCAATATGATCAGCCTTGAGCATCGACAGGAAAAAAAAATCCGAGATGAGTGAGATAGAAGCGACATTGAGGTGAGAACATCCTCCTTCGCCGGTCATTAGCGCGTAAGAGACCAGTGATTAGCGCCTGCGATAATTAAGGGTTGTTAGGGTGATTTACAAGGGTGGTTTCGAAGCCTTTCACCCTTAGGGAGGGGGGGGTAGGTCAGTTGGAGGAGGCTAGGGGAGGGAGGAGAGGGGTGAGGGGAAGGGAGGAGGTGTTCTAAGGTGGGGGGGTGATGGAGAAGGGGAGGTCGAAGGGGGGGGGGGTTGGGGAGGTTTAAGGGTTGGGGGTAAGGGAGAAGGGGAAAGGGGGGAAGGTAAGAAGGGTGTGGTTGTGAGATTAAGGGTGGAGAAAGGGAAGGTGATGTGTAAGGTAAAGCGTCGTTTTAGGGTAAGGGAGGAAGGGAGGAAGGAAGGATTGAGGATAGAAAGTTGGGGAGGGAAAGGAGTAGGCAGGGAAGGGGAGGGGTAGGGAGGGAGGGGAGTAGGGAGGGAGGGGGGAGAGAGGATAGAAAGTTGAGGAGGGGGAGGGGGAGGGGTAGGTAGGGAGGGTGGGAGCGCTAGGATTAAAGCATAAGTTTTCTGTAAGTTTGTTTTCCTTACTTATAATGTATAAGAGAGACTTGGATTAGTTGAGTGAATCTGATTCGCTTGTAATTTGAAATCTCTGAAGCATATTGTGGAGGGATTGAGTTAATTCTGTTTACTGTTATTATTTAGATAACGACCGATGGTAGCGATAAGAATGATAATGAAAGTAATGATGATGATAATAGTAATAGTAATAATAATAATGATTATGTTTATAATATTGATAATATTAATAATAACAGTTATTAAAATAATGATGATGATAATGGTGATATTGATGATAATGGTATAGCAATATTAGTAATAATATTACTGTTAATAGTAATGATAATAATAATGATAATGATATTATTATAATTATTACTGTCATTATTATTATTATTATTATTATTATTATTATTATTATTATTATTATTATTACTATTACTATTATTATTATTATTGTTATTATCATTATTATGAATGATGATGAACGGTGATGAACATGATATATTGATAATCAAAATAATATAGTGTTATTTGATGTCAAATTTTATGAATGTTGATAACAGTAATACTTACAGTATACTATACTAAGAGTTTGTAAAGAGATAAATATATACATCTATTTTTTCAATCATAACGCTTCTCTCTTGTATATGAAACTTATATAAAATTATATAAAAGTGTTTGTTTTAATATATCTGTCTTTCGTACTTCCTGTGTTTACGTTTCAGTTTCAGCTACGTTTCACTTTAGTGCCACTTTCTGTTTGGCACTGTCCTGGCACTCTCTCGGAGGCGCTTTACAGCAACCCGTGTGATTTAGGGTTATTTTCCGGGAATAAGTCTTTGGTAACGATCCTTAATGCTCATTACTCACAGGAAACTGGGTCTTTGTGTTCGTGTTGTCTTTGTTTGTCTGTTTATGTTTTCCCTGGGGGCGTTTGTGTGTGTTTGTCTGTGTGTGTGTGTGTGTTTGTGTGTGTGTGTTTGTGTTTGTGTGTGTTTGTGTTTGTGTGTGTTTGTCTGTGTGTGTGTGTGTGTGTGTGTGTGTGTGTGTCTGCGTACATGTGTGTTTATACAAGAATGTCAGTCTCTGATGTTTCTTTATTTCTTTTGTTCTTTCAATTGCGATAATGTTTCCGGCTTGTGAGACGGATGTGATTCCAGCTGCGGAAAAAATGATGTTGGAAAAAGATGGAAAATAATGTGGATATTGCGCCAATGAAAATGTGACTTTCTAGGAAAGAAGAATATATGTGCAATATATATATATATATATATATATATATATATATATATATATATGTGCATATCAAATATGTGTATACTCAAACAC
>NC_051387.1:3043459-3048459 GCF_015228065.2 Penaeus monodon | reverse complement strand
CAACCAAACCAACAAATACATCTTCTCTTCCCCTCCTCCCTTCCCCCTCCCCCTTCCCCTCAGGTCTCCCTTGGTTTCTGTCTCCTCCTCTACTTCCATCTCCTCCTTCTCCCTCTCCATTTCCTCCTCCTCCCCCTCTCCCTCCTTTCGGTGGCGCATTCCAGTACAGACACCACCGCTGTTCCGCTGCTGTCGACACCGTGTTCTGCTGTGCCTGCTGCCCACGTCGGCGCTGGCAGCTGGTTCCTCTCCCTCTCGTCCATCCGCTGTCCATCTCTCGCCATCGGATGCTGCGCTGATTTCGTTACGGCTTCATCGTCCAGGCTAATCATGCAACACCCCAGCGTCCCCTCCGCATCTACCTGAGAGAGAGAGCCCCGTACAGCATCATCCTCGTCGTCGTCACCAGCATCCTCGTCTCCAGACTCATCTCCAGCGCGTGGGGGATGCCCCTCGCCTAGCCTCATCGCCGCGGACAACGCACCGGACACGGAAGATACGCATGCAGTGTGTCCGTAGCCAGATGACAGGCACGTACGGACAACGGACCTGAGGATTGTGGAGTTCTTTATTTTTTTTATTTTTGTTCATTTTTTCGGGAGTTCGAGGAAAGTGAGTGCGTACGCGCGCGCGAGCATGGAGAAGCCTATGAAAGTGTTGATAGCGGTCGCGGTGGTGACGCAAGGCTGCTCTGCGCTCTGGCTCGGTAAGTGTTGATTCTTAAACGTTAAGTTCCGGGTGGGAATTTTTAATGGCCTACCGGTGAATAATTGAACTTAAGACAATTGATGATTATGAGTAAAATATCTGCATAGTGATAATGAACATATATGAGTTAGTAACGTAATTAGCATATTGATAACTCCTGTTATACCTCCGTATTATCAAACCTGCATTTCCTCCTTTTTTTTTAAATTCATTTTTTAAATTCTACTACTATGTTGTTGTTCTCCTTCCATACTCACCTACCGACCCTACTACTACTGTAATGACATTTAACATTCCCCTGCATTTGAAACCTCCTTCTGCTGCCGCAAATGCAAACAGCAAACCCGCCCTCTAGACCGCATTTCCATCCCTCGCCCTCCAGGGGAATGCAACAAGCCCCTGGGCGTGTCCACGGGCGGGCTGGACGACTCGGCGCTGTCTGCCTCGTCCTCCCACGACCACATCGTCGGCCCCCATCGCGCAAGGTGAGTAGGGCGCTGCTTGCGGGTGCGGGTGCGGGTGCGGGTGTTTGTGTGTGTTTGTGTTTGTGTTTGTGTGTGTGTGTTTGTGTTTGTATTTGTGTGTGTGTTTGTGTTTGTGTTTGTGTTTGTGTTTGCGTGTGTGTGTGTGTTTGTATTTGTGTGTGTGTGTTTGTGTTTGTGTGTGTGTGTGTTTGTGTGTTTGTGTTTGTATTTGTGTTTGTATGTGTGTTTGTGTGCGTGTTTGTGTGTTTGTGTTTGTGTTTGTGTTTGTGTTTGTGTTTGTTTTTGTGTGTGTGTGTGTGTGTAATTATGTTTGGTACTGTTTTCAGCGATTGAGTTCTTTCACATATATGAGACACTTCTGTTTAACAGGATTGCTTGCACGGGTATCACTGTCCCGGCGCCTGAGAGTTATTGGGTTTCAAACGCTTTCTCTTAAATTTCCTTCCACTCTCTCTCTCTCTCTTTCTCTTTCTCTCTCTCTCTCTCTCTCTCTCTCTCTCTCTCTCTCTCTCTCTCTCTCTCTCTCTCTCTCTCTCTCATAAATTCTCTCTTTGTTTCACATTATCTTTCTCACACATTCTCTCTTTCTCTCTAATTCTCTCTTTCTCTATATTCTCTCTATATTCTCTCTTTCTTTCGCATTCTCTCTCTCTTTCGCATTCTCTCTCTCTTTCTCTCTCTCTCTCTCTCTCTCTCTCTCTCTCTCTCTCTCTCTCTCTCTCTCTCTCTCTCTCTCTCTCTCCTTCTCTCTCGCACGCCCTCCGTTTACCCACACTTTCTCATCTCCCCTTTATCGACCCTCGTGCCCATCGCCCTCCTCTTGTCACAGCTTCCGGAGCAGCGTAAGCCAGGATTATGAGATACACACATACACAGCATTCCAGGGGAAGCTTCGAATTAATTCAGATTTAGTAGTGAAGCTCCGAACCGGACTCGATACGTTGCCGGCCGAACCACATGCGTCTCGGGCTGTGCACACCTGCGGGGGACGAGGAGCATCGTTATTGATGTATGGATGGGATAGGTCCGCGTTGCATATATATCTGTCTCTCTCTGCGCAACGGCGGGATAGGCTGCAGCGTGAATGACGGGTTGCAGACGCGGGTTGCATCGGTCGAGGGCTTGGATTAGCTCTGGGCCGCAGGGGAGGTCGCTTGCATGGTGGAAGGGGGGGGGGAAGGGGAAGGGGGGAATGATCGTTTGGCTGTCACTTCGGACGGGGGTTTAATCGCTGATCTTTTTCTTGTGTTTTCATTGGTGCGTTTTTTTTTTTTTTTTTTTATCATCATTTCGTGTATCGTGTCTAATTTTTGTATTTTCTTTCCCTTTACCTCTACCTCTCTTCTCGTTCTCTCTTTCTGGCTTTCTCTCCCTCCCTCCCTCCCCCCCATCCATCGCTCCTTCCCCCTCCATCTCTCTCTCCCTCCCTCCCTCCCTCCCTCCCTCCCTCCCTCCTTCCCCCCTCCCTCCCTCTCCTCCCACTCTCCCTCTCCCCTCCTCCATCTCCCTCTCTTTCTCCCTTTGACATATTTATTCTTCAAGAATGGAAACTTTTTTCCAATACTGCGTCAGAATGCTTCTAAATTTCTAAAAACAAGTTAGGTTGCTTTTCATTTTCCTTCGTCACCTCTCTGTTTCATTCATTTTCTGAGCAGGAGAGGGAGAGAGATAGAGAGGAAGAGAGAAAGAGGGGGGGAGAGAAAGAGGGGGGGAGAGGGAGAGAGAGGGGGGAGAGGGGAGGGAAAGAGAGGGGGAGAGGGGAGGGAAGGGGAGAGGAGGGAGGGGGAAAGGGAGGAGAGAGGGGAAAAGGGGGAGAGAGAGTGGAAAAAGGGGGAAAAAGGGGGAGAGAAGAGAGAGAGAGAGAGGGGGAGGAGAGAAGAGAGGGGAAGAGGGGGGGAGGGGAAGTGAAATTGAATGAGAGGGAGAGAGAAGGAGAAAGGAAAGAAAGAAGGACAGAGGGAAGGAGAAGGGGAGAGGGAGAGAGGAGATTGAGAAGTAGAAGTGAGAGGGAAAGAGAAAGTGAGAGGGAAAGAGAAAGTGAGAAGGAGAGAGAAGGTGAGAGAGATAGAGAAGGGGAGAGGGAGAGATAAAGAAAGAAAAGCCAGAGAGAAGTAGAGATAAAGAGCGAGGGAGAGAGAGAGGCAGAGAAACAGAGACAGAAACCGACAGACAGAAAAGCAAGAAATCGAGCGAACGAGAGGAAAGGAACTCTCCCCCTCCCCCCCCCAAAAAAAAAAAAAAAAAAAATCTTTATCAGAAACGAGTAGCGCGGTCGGACGAGGAGAAAAAAACTAGCTTAGTCACAGGGAAAATTAACCAAGTGTAAATATCAAAGGCAGAAACACCAAACAAAGGGGGTTTTGGATCCTCTGTAAGCAGGCGGCAACAAAGGATGGGAGTTCGGGGAAAGGAATCCAGTGCTTTCTTTAAACGTCTTCATTCTCCCTCCACTCTCCCTCTCCCTCCTCCCTCCCTCCCTCCCTCCCTCCCTCCACTCTCCCTCTCTCCCTCCACTCTCCCTCCTCTCTCCCTCTCTCCCTCTCTCCCTCTCTCCCTCCCTCCCTCCTCCCTCCCTCCCTCCCTCCACTCTCCCTCTCGCCCTCTCTTTTCTCACATTTCTTCCGTGTTTTGTTTTGGAGCTGTGAATGAGATTTTTTTTGTCTATTTAATTTCACCTTCTTTATCTCTGATGATTTGTTTGTCTGTATTTATTTCTTTTTCTTTTTCTTTTCCTCTAATTTTGACTGTTTTCTTGTTTCATTTTCTCTTTCATTTCCTCTCTCTGTTTGTTTGTCTTTTTGTCTCTGTTTTTCTGTCTCTTTCTTTCTCTTGCTCCCCCCCCCCCTCTCTCTCTCTCTCTCTCTCTCTCTCTCTCTCTCTCTCTGTATCTCCCTTCTTTTCTCCCTCTCTTCCCTTTCCCTCATTCCCTTTCTTCCCTTTCTCTTTCTCTCTCTTACCCTTGTCTTCTCCCTTATTACCTTTCGAGGCCCTTCGAGAATAATGGCACGTTTTTTTCTCTTTCTTTTTACCGATTATCAGAAAATTCCTCCTTAGCCAGCAATTATGGGACAATCGAGGTTCTTGAAATTCTTGAAGCTAGTCTTGTTCCCCTTTTTTTTTTCCCTTTTTCCCCCCCCCCCGCCAGGCTATTTTTTTCATTTCGCACAAAAGCATTTGTTTTTTCTTTTTTTCTTTTTTTTTTTTGGGGCCCTCCCCTCCCTCCCCCCCCCCCCTCCCCCCTCCCCCCCCCCTCCCTCCCTCCTTTCCCCCCCCTCCCCCCCTCTCCTCTCCCTCTCCTCTCTTCCCTTCCCCCTCCCTCTCCCTTCTCCCTCTTCTCTTCTCTCTCTCTTCCTCCTCCCTTCTCTCTTTTTTCGTCCTTCCCTCTTCTCCTCCTTCCTTCTTCTTCTCTTTTCTATTTTTTCTTTCTTGTTTAAAACCCTTTCCTTCCTCCCTCGCTCTCCCTTTTCCCCGTTTCGTTTTTTTTTTTTTTGCTTTTTTTTTTTTTTTCTTTTTTTTTTTTGGGGGTTTTTTCCCCCAAGAAAACAAAACAAAGAGAAGAGAGAAAAAAAATTAAAAAACCTCTTTTTTTTTCGCATTTGAATATAACTTTTTTTTTTTTTTCTATTTTTTTTTTTTTTTACATTTTTTTTTTTTTCTAACGAAGGGGAATAAAAAAGGAGGAAAGAAAAAAAAAAAAAATTAAAAAATTCCCGGGTTTTTAAATCCCTTCTCTTTTTAGCCAAAAAATGGGATGTAAACCCAGAAGGGGGAAGGGGGAAAGAAGAGGAAAAAAAAAAAAAAAAAAAA
>NC_051387.1:3033618-3043359 GCF_015228065.2 Penaeus monodon | reverse complement strand
AGAAGAGAGAAAAAGGGGGGGGGGGAAAGAGAGAAGGGAAGGGGAAGGAGAAAAGAGAAGGGAGGGGGGGGGGGGAGAGAGAGAGAGAGAGAGAGAGGGGGGGAGGGAAAAGGGGGGGGGGGGGGAAAAGGAGAAGAGAGAGAAAAGAGAGAGAGAGAGAAAAGAAGAGAGGGGGGGGGGGGAGAGGGGGGAAAAAAAGAAAGGGGAAGAAAAAAAGAAAAAAGGAGAAGAAAGAAGAGAGAAGATAGGGGGGAGAGGGGGAGAGAAGGGGAAGAGAAAAAAGGGGGAGAAAAGAAAAAGGAAGAGAAAGAGAGAGGGAGAGGAAGAGAGAGATGGAAGAAACGAAGAGAGAGAAAAGAAAGAGGAAGAAAAAAGCAGGAAAGAGAAAGAGAGAGAAGGATTACCAAGAAGAACAAACATGGAAGAGAGAGAATTCTAGAATGATAAAGAGGGAGACGAAGAAGGAAGGATTGGATAAAGAGAATCGGAGAGGGAAAAGGTAAGGGAACAGCAAACAAAGGACGAAGGAAAACAAAGGAAGAACAAAGGAAGCGAGGAAGAAGATATGCGAGAAAAAGAAGGTGATAATAAAGAAAGAACGAGGAAGAGAAGGAGAGAGAGAGTGAGAGAGTGAGTGAGAGAGAGAGAGAGAGAGAGAGAGAGAGAGAGAGAGAGAGAGAGAGAGAGAGAGAGAGAGAGAGAGAGAGAGAGAGAGAGAGAGAGATAAAGAAATAAAGAAAGAAATGAGAGAGAATCAAAGAAGACGAGAGAGCGACAAATAAACAGAGACCAAATACAGAACTGAGAATGAGATTTTAAAAAAGCAATAAAACAATACAAATACAAAAAAAAATGCCACCGACACAAAAAACAAAAACAAACACTAACAACCGGAATACGAGAATATAACAAAACACACACACACACACACACACACACAAACAAACACACACACACACAAACAAACAAACACACAAACAAACACACACACACACAAAACAAACACACAAACAAACACTCTCTCTCACACACACAACAACACACACACAAACAAAAAACATAACACACACACACAAACAAAACACACACACACAAACAAACACAAACACCCCCACACACACACACACACACTAATAACCGGCATTCGAGGCATCAACAAAGCTCTTGACGGATTTGTCTCTCTAATACTTCTCAGGGACGGAGTCGGGAATCCTCCTTCGGGAAATCACAAATTGAGGGAGAGAACTTCTGTCTGCGGAAGCACAGGCTCGCTGCCTTTGACTCTTAAAGCTTGAGTCAGGCCGCTGCCTCTAGGAAATTTGTAGTACATCGTGTGGGTGAGTGTTTTTTTTTTTTTTTTTTTGTGGGGGGGGGGTGTACGTGTGGGGGGGGGGTGTACGTGAGTGTGTGTGGGTGTGTGTGGATGTGTGGTAGGGTGGGTGGGTGGGTGGGTGTTTGGGTGGATGGGTGTGGGTGTGTGCGTGTGCGTGTGTGTATGAAGTCGGTTTATTTTGGTGATAGAATATATATATTATAATATATTATATATATATATATATATATATATATATATATATATAATTTTTTTTTCTTTTCTTTTCTTTTCTTTTCTTTTCTTTTCTTTGTCTTTTTTCTTTTTCTTTCTTTTCTTTCTTTCTTTCTTTTTTCTTTTCTTTTAAAAGGATTATCATTATTACTGTCGCCATAGCCTGGTATTGTCATTATTGTTTTACTATTATCATTTTTGTTTATTATCATTATTATTATTTTTTACAACCGACATTTTTATATGAATAAATACTACCCTCGTGTCATTGCTACTGTCATTATCGGCATTATTATTGCTATTATCATCACCATCACAACCATTATCACTCATTTCATAATTATCACTTTTCCTCTTTTCTGTTTCCTCCTCCCCTATCCCCTCTCCGTCCCATCTCCCTATTCCTAATACTTTTTTCCTGCCTTTTCTGTTATTCTCTTTTCTATCCCCCATTAAATTCCCTCTCTCTTCTATTTCTTCATCCTTTTCTTTCTCCCTTCCCCTCCTATCCCTCCTCCTCCCTTCCTCTCCCATTCCCCCTCACCCTCCTCCTCCCTCCCCCCCATTCCCCATTCTCCCTCCCCTCCACTCACCCCCCTCCATTCCCCATTCTCCCTCCCTCCACTCACCCCCCTCCCATTCCCCATTCTCCCTCCCCTCCACTCATCCCCCCTCCCATTCCCCATTCTCCCTCCCCCTCCCCATCCTTAGCTAAATGGCCAAGCACGCGTGAAACACCTGCGTCTCTAAGTTCCAAGCCAAAGGGTCGCTTAGTGTGTGTGTGTGAGGGAGGGAAGGAGGGAGAAGGTGAGAGGGAGGGAGAGGGAGAGAGGGAGAAGGGAGAGAGGGAGAAGGGAGAGAGGGAGAAGGGAGAGAGGGAGAAAAGAGAGAGAGAAAGAGAGAAAGAGAGAGAGAAAGAGAGAGAGAAAGAGAGAAAGAGAGAGAGAAAGAGAGAGAAAGAGAGAGACAGAAAGAGAGAGCGAGACAGAAAGAGAGAGCAAAGAGAGAGAGAAGCACAGAGACGCAAAGAGAAAGAAGAAAAGAAACAGTCAGAGGAAGCAACTAATTGACTGACCGTTTATTTAAAAACATCTGCACCATCAACAGCTAGGATCATTAGCGGCGCAACAGAGAAAGAGTGAGTGAGAGACCGACAGAGTGGGCGAGAGAGTGACAGAGCGAGAGTGACGACGTTGGTGAGCGACAGGGCGAGAGAGTGACATAGCGAGAGAGTGACAGGGTGACAGAGTGACAAACTGGGCGAGCGACAGAGTTCGTGACAGAGCGACAGCGTCAACGCGTAACCAAGTGCCTGCAAGCGAGTGGCTGTATCTACGCAATTTAAAAAAAAAGATGCTCGGACACACGGATTTTTGTTTTCGCTCTTAGCGCTGAGTGTGCTTGCAAGCGAGCGCAACATGCAAGATGACGGCCCCGATAATCTCCCTTCTGATTACCCCCTTGCAAGCTGCGGCGCCACGCCCATGGCCAGGTGTGGGCGTGATCTCACATGCGGGGCGGGTGGAATTTCGCGAGAGTGTGTGTATGAGAAGTGTGTGAGGGAGGAACAGGTGCGAGAATTAACAATGGGGGGGAGGGGAGAAAAGGGGGGGAGGGTAAAAATGGGAAGGAGACGGAAAATGAGAGGTTAAAAGGAGAGCGAGATGGATGGGTAAACAAATAGATGAATATACTTATTGATACCGCATATATATATATATATATATATATATATATATATATATATATATATATATATATATGTGGGTGTTGGGGTGTGGGTGTGTGTGTGTGTGTGTGTGTGTGTGTGTGTAGTGTATATATATATATATAATATATACATATATACATATATAATATACATATATATATATACACATATATATATACACATATATATACACATATATACACAGATATATACACAGATATATACACATACACACACATATATGTATGTATATATATATATATGTATATATACATATATATATATATATATATATATATATATATATATATATATATACATAACACACACACACACACACACACACACACACACACACACACACACACACACACACATATATATATATATATATTAGAGAGAGAGAGAGAGAGAGAGAGAGAGAGAGAGAGAGAGAGAGAGAGAGAGAGAGAGAGAGAGAGAGAGAGAGAGAGATAGAGACAGACAAACACACACAAAGAAAGGAGTATGAAAATAACCAAAAGTCTTATTACAGGACAAAGCTTTAAAAAAACGAACACGGTGATAAAGAAGGAGAATGTAAGAGAGAAAACAAATTAAAGGGGAAAATACGAAAGATATAGCAAACCAAAGACAAAAAAAAAAAAAGACAGAGACATATAAGATAGATAGACACATATAAACTACTGAACACTATTACCAATCACAATATAAAGTATCAAATCCTATTAGTCCACAATTCTTTAATCTATTCTCTTCTTTCCATTTCTATCTCTTATTTCATCTATATTTTTACCCCTAAATATTTTTATTTCAGATTTCTAAGCAAACAGAATTGAGAAAGAGGTATAGGAAGGGAAAAGAATTTTGAAAACAAGAAAAACCGGCGAAACGGGAGACAAGCGAGTAAAAGAGAGGTGGAAAGGGGAAGGTGATAAAGTAGAGAAATAGTGAGAGAGACGAGAGGGCGAGGGAAGGGGAGAGGGAAGGGGAGAGGGGAGAAACTGGATTTCTTTTTCTTTGTATATTAATCTATTTTTGAGAGGGAGGGGAAGATAGATCAACACGCACATAGGCAGACATAGACACAGACACAGACACACATACACACACACACACACACACACACACACACACGCACACACACACACACACACACACACAATCTCACACGCACCCTAACACACACACACATAATATACATACAATATTAATGACACCCGAACGCCTAACATTTTCCTTTGCACTTTCCATTAAAGGCAAAACACTCCATAACACGCCATGGGCTCCGGATGCATGCATATTATAATGAGAACAGACGAGTATGAAGATAATTACCAGTGAAGTGTCTTTTATGTTGATTACTAATGCAATACTTGTGGTAATTGTGACGATAGCCTCATGCGTGGTCATGGAAATTAGGGTCATAATGATGATGTTGGT
Organism: Penaeus monodon; assembly: GCF_015228065.2. Lineage (NCBI taxonomy): Eukaryota > Metazoa > Arthropoda > Malacostraca > Decapoda > Penaeidae > Penaeus > Penaeus monodon. The sequence goes on along the minus strand of NC_051387.1, from coordinate 3,038,659 downwards.
TTTTGCAGACGATATTCATAATAAATTGCAATTGTGATTGGCGGATGATGATCGTTTTAGTGGTGCTAGTAGCAGGAATAGCAGTTATTGGTGTAATAGCACAGCTGGTAGTTAGAGTTGACTTAATATTGTTGTTGACTTAATAGCAATTAATACTATTGTTGACTTAATAGCAATTGCTAACAAAGTGGTTGAAATATAAATATAAATAACGTGATCATCATTGTTAGCTGAGATAAAAATAACAGTAGATTTAGTGGTATGGCAGCACTGCTAGTAGTAGTAGTAGTTATAGTAGTAACAGTTATCGATATCGCTGCTGAGCACCATTTAAAGTTGTAGTTATAGCAACATACAGGCAACAGCAGCAACAGTAGTAGTATATAGCAATCACTGAGTATTCCCTTTTTACTTATCACAACAATTATTAAAAACGTCAGAATTAAACATTATTATTATTATTACTTGGAGTAACAGTAATAACAGACGTAATTAATTAAGGTGATGTAGATGAAGCCTAAAAATAATAGTAATAAAATAATGATACAAACACTATTAATAATGATAACAAATATGATATTTTAATGAAAGTGATAGAGAATTACCATCATCATAATTATATCCATCTTTATCATTATATTGTTATTATTATCACTGTTATATCATTACTACTGCTACTACTACTACTACTATAGTATTATCATCTTTATCATTATTATTATAACAATCATTATTATTATCATAATCATGATCATCATTTTCCTTATTATTACCATTATTATAATAATAATAACAATAATAGTATTAATAATATAATATAAGAAGTAATAACAATACTCCTACTACAAATAATAATAACAATAATAATCTTATTAAGAAGAATAACAACAACAATAATAATGACAATGAAAACAATAATTATATTATCACCAATAGTGATAATAATGACAATAGTCATAACAACAACAATAACAACAACAATAACATCAATAATAGTAATAATGATAATAATGATAATAATGATAACAATAATGATAATAATAATGATAATAATAATAATAATAATAATGATAATAATAATGATAATAATAATAATAATAATAATAATAATAATAATAATAATGATAATGATAATAATAATGATAATGATAATGATAATGATAATGATAAAAATAATAATAATAATAATAATAATAATAATAATAATAATAATAATAATAACAACAACAACAAAAACATCACCGACACAGCACTAATCCCGATACTATTAACATCAACAGCTCTTTGTAGGTGAGTGATGGAGTGATGAAAAGATATGACATCATGTGATGTTCCCATGGCAACGACCTGCCGTCTCGTTCGTACAGCGCTGTCACATTCATCCTTGCAATAGCAGAATACATTAGCAATTGCATTACTTCCTTACCCTCTTGATATTATCATTTGTTTGTGTTTATTTATATATTATTTTTGTTGTTGTTTTGTTTTGTTTTCTGTTTATATATATATATATATATATATATATTATAATATATATATATATATATATATATATATATAATATATTTTTATATATATATTTTTATATATATATTTATATTTTTATTTATATATATATTTGTTATTTTTTATATTTTTATATATATATATATATATATATATATATATAATTATTTTTTTTTGTTTTTTTTTTTTTTTTAGAAACTATATTATAGACCTGTATATTCTATGAGTAGGAATAGTGAAAGCAAATAATAGTGAAATAAATAATAATGGTGTGTGTAAAGGGGGAAGGAGGTGTGTAAAAAAAATAGTAAAATGCATAATAATGGTGAAATAAATATTCACAATAGTGAAATAAATAACGATAGTGAAATAGCGAAACCAAATAATAAATGAAATAAACAAAAGTGAAATTAATAATAATAGCGAAATAAATAACAATAACAAGGCAAACGATAATAAAGAACTAACCAATAATAACGAAATAAATAACAGTAATGAGGTAAACGATAATAACGAAATAAACAACAATAACGAAATAACAGCGAAACAGAGTGAAACAAAAACCTCGAGTCTGCATTGTGGACGAAACCTTAATAACACCGGGATTCCAATCGCGTTACATGACAGCGCAAGTGCATCATGACAGCAGGGAGGACAACAAACAGGTGTCAAAAAGAAAAGTTCAAACGAGTGTTTCTATTCCATATATTTCTTCACTTTCTTGTTTTTCTCTTTTTCTCTCTCTCTTTTTTTTTCTCTCTCCTTTTGTTGATTTTTTTTCTCTCTCTCTCTCTTTTTCTCTCCTTTTGTTGATTTTTATTTTTTTCTCTCTCTCTCTCTTTTGTTTTGAGTAACTTGGCATATCGCGATAACTGACATGACAAAGGGTATCATTGTGTGACGTGACGTGACTGTTTCATGACAGGTGTTGAGGGGTGTGTCACGTCAATCGCCTCTTTTTTTTCTTTGTTCGTGTTTTTCCTTCTCGCTATGTTTATCTTCTGTTATTATTTTTCGGCCTTTACCCAGTTGTCCTATCTTCTTATGATGATGATGATGATGATGATGATGATGATGATGATGATGATGATGATGAGATGACGATGACGATGACGATGACGATGACGATGACGATGACGATGACGATGACGATGATGATGATGACGATGACGATGACGATGATGATGATGAAACACACATATATAACATATATATACATACATATATGTATTATATATACATATATATATATATATAATATATATATATATATATGAATATACATCTACGTGTGTGTACGTTTTAAAAAAAGAAAATACGGAAAATATAATCTACAGACAGCAAAATCAAAAACAGTTTTCCAATCTTTCACAGGCGTCTCGAATTAGCCTTAACTGGGGGGGGGGGGGGATGGATCACAACGGTGCCCTCTTGCTCGAAAGGAGGTGACTCGCGCACGGGATGTATAGATGGGGGGTGCGGGGCGGAAGGGAGGAGGAGGAAGGGGAAGAGGGAGATGGATAAGTGGAGGAGATGGATAAGTGGAGGAGGAGGGGGAGGGAGGAGGTGGATAAGTGGGGGAGGAGGGGGAGGGAGGAGATGGATAAGTGGAGGAGGAGGGGGAGGGAGGGGGAGGAGGAGGAAGAAGAAGAGGAGGAAGACGAAAAGGAAGAGGAGAGGAAGAAGGAGAAGGAGAATGATTTTTATGGCGTTGGAGTCCCTCGCTAAATTAGAGATCTGTGTCTAATGACCTATTTCAGATTCGTATAATATATGTATATGTATATGTAATATAACAATTATGAGAGGTGCTCTAGAGAATTGAAGGAACTGTGAGTTGAGAGGATACAAAAACAAATGAGGTACGCCGATGATATAGTTTTGATTGCCAGCAGTATCACTGAACTACAACAACTACTAGATAAAGTTAGAGAAGCAAGCGAATAGGTTGGCTTGTTTCTTAATGACCAAGAAAACTAAGATCATGAAGATTCAAAGATAACCGGCAATGAACAATGATGAACATGTTACAATCAATGGAATGATTGTGGAAAATGTGAAAGAGTTCACTTATCTTGGAGCTGTTTTAACTAATACATATGATGATTCACCGGAGATAAAAAGAAGAATTACCATTGCCAAAAACGCCACAATTGCTCTCAATAACATCTGGAAAGACCGAAGCATTACTTTACGGACAAAGCTGAGGTTATTGAACTCATTAGTTTTCCCAATTGCATCATATGGTTCTGAGTGTTGGGTGCTGAAGTAGATAGACAAGAAAAAGATCAATAGTTTTGAAATGTGGCGTTACAGACGAGTACTACGTATTAGCTGGACAGAGAAGAAGACGAATGATGAAGTGCTGAGAAAAATAAATTGTAAAGACCGGCTGTTGGACATCTTGAACAGGAGGAAAATTAAATGTTTATTGGTCAGTTGATGAGAAGAATAAAAGTATTGAGAAAAACTTGCTGACAGGGATGGTGATAGGAAACAGAGGAAGAGGCAAACCGAAGACAAAGACTGAGCGACAATATCAAAGATATTTGCGGGCTGTCGATGGTACAAGTGGAAAGAAAAGCGTAAGATCGAGTTTAGTGGCGAAGGATGGTGGAGAGGTCCACGGCTGCTCAAGCATGAGCATACCGTTATTGATGATGATATGTAATATATATATATATATATATATATATATATATATATATATATATATATATATATATATATAGAGAGAGAGAGAGAGAGAGAGAGAGAGAGAGAGAGAGAGAGAGAGAGACAGATAAACAGAGACAGCAAGACAGCTAGCTAGACAGACAGAAAGAAACAGTTAATATGCAGCTAGCTAGATAGAAAGACAGAGACAGATACACAGACATAGACAGCTGGATAGACAAATAAATAGAAAAACAGAGACAGATTTTTAGATAACTAGATAAACAGAAAGACAGAGATAGATAGTCAGATAAACTAGCTAGACAGATAAATAGAAAAGACAGAGACAGATAGACAGATAAGTAGACAGACAGAGACCGAGATGCAGAGCCACGCACGCGTACTTTCGCAGACAGGGACGCCGTATATATCGAGGCGCCGCCGGCCAAATGAAGGTGACGCTGGGTTATCAGTTTACACGATGAAATCTCGGCGACAACACAAGATAAGTGAACGTGTTTTGGGAAATACTAGTAGTTGGGGGGGGGGGGGGGTAATGAGGGAGGGGGGAGGAGGAGGAGGAGGAAATGGATAGGGTGAGTGGGAGAGTAGTAGGAGGAGGAGGGGAGGAGGAGAAGAGGAGGAAGAGGAGGAGGAGGAGGAGGAAGGGAAGGAGGAGGAGGAGGAGGAGGAGGAAGGGGAGGAGATGGATAGGGGGAGTGGAGGAGAAGGGTGGAGAAGAAGAGAGTGGGAGGAGATGTATGGGGGAAGAGGGAGAATATGAGAGAAGTGGTGAATGGGTGAAGATAGAGAGAAGAGGAAGAAGTTGATGAGGGGAGAGAGATGAGGGAGATGAGGTGGATGGGGAGGAGAATCGGGG
>NC_051387.1:3021118-3026118 GCF_015228065.2 Penaeus monodon | reverse complement strand
AGTATATATATAAAGGTAAAAAAAAAGAAAAAAAAGATGAAACAATAAAAAATAAAACAGTAAATGTAAAAAAAGTATAAAAAAAGTCAAAAATGTCAAAAAGGTAAAAAAAAAAAAAAAAAAAAAAAAGGTAAAAATATATATATAAAGTAAAATATTAATAATAAAAACTTAAAAAAAAAATAAAATAAAAAAAATAAATAAAAAAGCTAATCTCACCGATCTTCAACCTGGTCGCGGAAATGGCCACCAGGCCCCCGACACAACACAGATCAGCTGGTTCCAAAAAGGCTAATTTCAAGGCGAACTCCCGCCGCGTCGAGAGAGGAATGGGGCTTTGACGAGGTTCTCGGCGGTCGAGGCGCTGCTATGAGTCTGTGAGATGATGGCGCCGCTTATATTCCAGGAATAGATATATACACATACACAGGGGCGTGCAGACATACACATACATTCACTTATAATCTATCTCTGAGTAACACTAATACACATTCACACGCACGCGAACACGTACACGCACAAGCACATACATACACACACACACACAAACACACACAAACACACACACACACACACACACACACACAAACACACACACACACACAAACACGCATACACACACACACGCACACACACACACACACGGGTTACTCCCAATCTCTCCCTCTCAAAGTAACACGCTAAGAAGATACTCGTAATGTTCTGGGTGATAACACTAAAAAAAGCCTCTTCCATTTTCTTTAGATATTTCTTTATCCTTCCTCTTCTTTCCTCTTCCGTTCCTTTTCCTCCTCTTCTGCCCCTTTTTTTCTGCTATTTCTCCTACTCTTCCTCGCGCATTTTTTTCTCTTCTTCCATTTCCCCTTCTTTTCATCTTCTTCCTCAGTTCTTCCATTTCTCCTTCTCCTCTTCGTCTTCTTCCTCCTTTTCTCCTCCTCATCCTTATCATCCTAATATTTCCTTCTCCTTTCTTCCTTCTCTTCTTAATTATCGAACATCCCTTCTTATCCTTCAACTTCTATAAGGAGAAGAAGAAGAAGAAGAAGAAGAAGAAGAAGGAGAAAAAAAAAACGAAGGATAAAAATACACGAAGAAAAAATAAAATCCAAAAAAAAACAAAAGAAGCATCGGCAGCGACGGAGAAGAATGCAAATATTATTATACTGTCAAGCCGAGACACGAAGCCGGTGTCACGCGCGCTCGTCGAGACAATAAAAATCAAGAGATCATATATTTTTTTTCCAAATCAATGTGTTCGGATCCGTGAGACGAAACTTTGTTATCATTTCTCTCCCCCCCCCCCTCTTTTATTTTATCTGTCTTGTTCTCTTGGCGTGGCTCCTACCCCCCCCCCCACACACACACCATCGTCTCTCACTTGGACAAATAAAAAGAGTGGGAGTGTCTGTTATACACACACCGAATGCATAAACACAAAATACAAACACACACTTACAGACAGAGAGAGAGAGATAGAGAGAGAAAAGAGAGAGGGAGGGAGGGGGAGGGAGGGGAGGGAGGGAGGGGGAGAGGAGAGAGAGAGAGAGGAGAGGAGGAGAGAGAGGGGAGAGAGAGAGAGAGAGAGAGAGAGAGAGAGAGAGAGAGGAGAGAGAGAGGGAGGGAGGGAGGGAGAGAGGAGGGAGGGAGGGAGGGAGGGAGGGAGGAGAGAGAGAGAGAAAGAAAAGAGAGAGAGAAAAGAAGAGAGAGAGAAAGAGAGAGAGAGAGAAGGAGAGAGAGAGAGAAGAAAGAAGAGAGAGAGAAGGAAGAGAGAGAGAGAGAGAAAGAAAGAGAGAAGAGAGAAGAGAGAACGACGACTTGATAGAATGAAAAGGATCACATACAGAGCTGCCTGCCCATATTCATGCCATACCATACCACCTCCTAAGACCTGCCCGTTGCTGACGTGTGCTGACGTATGCTGACGTGTGCTGACGTATGCTGACGTGTGCTGACCTACTGAATCTTTCCTGTGAACACGTCGCCGCTGACTCGTGTTACAAGTTTTTTTTTGTGTGTGATTTTTTTTTTTTTTTTTTTTTTAAATATAAGTTGTATACAATATTTTCACCTTTAAATGCTCCCTGCTATGCCTTATGTAATCTGAGTTTAATATCACGTTTTCCCATCAACTTTCCATTACGCAAAAGCATAAAAAAAAAAGAGAGAGAATAAAATGAAAAATAAAATGAAAAAAAAGTTGTTAAAACTACGTTCGAATTTTTTACGCCACAATACCACGCTTAAAACGGGCTTATTCACTGAACTTTCAAAACCATTCTCCTGCCAATCAAAAGTTAAACACTTACGTAAGGAAAGAGAGAGAGAGAGAGAGAGAGAGAGAAGAGAGAGAGAGAGAGAGAGAGAGAGAGAGAGAGAGAGAGAGAGAGAGAGAGAGAGAGGCAGACAGAGGAAGAAAAAGAGAAAGGAAAAAAAAAAACGATAGAAAGGGAAGAAGAAAAAGAAAAAAAGGAAAAGAAAAACAGAAAGAAAGAGAACGAGAAAGAAAAGAAAGGAAAAAAAACGAAAAAACAGAAAAACAGAAACACAGCCAAATCCGACCGACCGACCGACCGACCGTGGGCCTCTGTCGCCGTGACGTCATATCGCGTCGGCAGCTTCTGAGGGCATGAGCTTCCCCCCCCCCCGCCACCCCATCACCCCCCCCCCCCTGCGGCCGGATCCCCACACCTGCTCTCCTGGATCGTTAACACACACACAAACAAAGTGGTGCTGCCATGTCCTGTGATTATCTCGTGGCCGGGGGGGGGGGGGGGGGGGAGAAAAAATTGACAGCTACTTAGGAGGACCACTTAAGGGGCGCTACTGCGTTTGAGGAGCCGATCCGCCTGACCCTTTGCGGCCGTGACCTCTGTGATCTCTGAGGATGGATGCCTTGCTCGCCTGCTCGATCTATTGTTTATATATATATATATATATATATATATATATATATATATATATATATATATATATATATATATATATATCGTGGCCCCCGTTTCATTCTCTTTCTCTTTCTCTCTCTCTCTCCCCCCTCCCTCCTTCTTTTCCTCCCTCCCTCCTCTCCCTCCTCCCTCCCTCCTCTCCCTTCCTCCCTCCTCTCCCTCCCTCCCTCCCTCCCTCTCTCCCCTCCCTCCTCCCTCCCTCCCTCCCTCCCTCCCTCTTGCTTTCTTTTCCTTCAACCTACTTTACATACTGGATGTATAATGCAAACATCTGTCTCAAAATTTTTAAAGAAAACATTTACACATACAATATTTCCACATGCTATTTAGTCCCCCCCACCCCACCAAAAAAAAAAAAAAAAAAAAAAAAAAAAAAAAAAAAAAAAAATCTTAGACGTTTGTCTTTCGAGAAACATTTCATTAACACAAACCGATTCACCGTCTAACGAAACACAACAAGTCACAGGAAGATAGAGCAAAACTTAGCAAGGTATAGCAAGACATAACAAGATAGAGCTAGACATAGCAAGGTATAGCAAGACATAGCAAGGTATAGCAAGACATAACAAAGCATAGCAAAACATAACAAGATAGAGCAAGACATAACAAGGTATAGCAAGACATAATAAGATACAGCAAAACATAACAAGATAGAGCAAGACTTAGCAAGGTATAGCAAGACACAGGAAGATAGAGCAAGACATAGCAAGACATAACAAGGCATAACAAGACACAGCAAAACACAGCAAGACACACCAAGTTATAGCAAGTCCTAGCAAGCCAAAACAAGACCCAGCAAGACCCACCCAGGACCCGAAACGCACCCACGACGCCCGCGGCGCTAAACGAATCCCCTTCCTGCCGTTTCCCGCGCGAGGCGGAGCGGGCGGGCCACGGATAAGTCGCAGCGGATTAAATTCAATCATTAAAACGAGCACACTTGCCCATAAGGCGTGATGAGCTGTCGCCGGCAAGTCCTCAGTCAGTAGCTACGAAAAGCCCGTTGCTATTTGGAAATTCTCCCGCTTTCCTTCCTTCCTCCTTCCTTCCTTTCGCCGTCTCCTTCTTCTTCTTCTTCTTCTCCTTCTCTTCTTCTTCCTTCTCCTTCTCCTTCTCCTTCTCCTTCTCCTTCTTCTTCTTCTCTTCTTCTTCTTCTTCTTCTTCTTCTTCTTTCTCCTCCTCCTCCTCTCCCCCCCCTTTTTTTTAAATAGGGGGGTTTTTTTTAATAGGGGGTGAGGGAGAATTACCTACTTGCGTGGGGACAGGTTAAGGAATATTGCGAATGGGGGGGGGAGGGGGTTAGCGCATCGGTTTTGCACCCCACCCCCTTCCCCCCCACGTTATGCAAGGCTTTGGATTGATTGGTCTGTTGCATTCGTTTGATTTGGGATTTTATTTTGTCTTTGAATTGTGGGTTTTATGCATATCATGTTTTTTTTTTTTATCTGCTATTAACAGTAAATCGTTGACGAAATGTAACTCTCTTTTCTTTCATTTGTATCAGATTTCTCTCTCCTCCTCTTTACTTCTCCCTTCCCCTCCTTCATAACCCTCCCTCCCCCTCTTCCTCCCTCTCTCCTTCCTTCTCGGTCTAATCTCTCCCTCTCCCTTCCCCTCCTCCTCCCTCTCCCTTTCCTTCCCACTCTAACCTCTCCCTCCCTCTCCCTTCCTCTCCCTTCCCTCTCTAATTCCCAACCTTATTTATTCCTCTTCCATCTCCGGCATCGTTCAAACCGCAGACAGAGGCGGTCGAGGCCATTCCCGCCAAACTCTCCCATTACCAGTCTCTTGCATAATTCGAAACTCCATTCCCAGTGTCTACATCAGCGCGACAGGTTCTCCTCCATAACGGAATCGCAAGCTGATCGATAAAGTTATCCACTTGAGGATTTTTCTCTCTTTCACTTGCTCTGTCTCTGTCTCTTTCTATCTATCTATCTATTTATTTATCTCTCTCTCTCTCTATCTCTCTCTCTCTCTCTCTCTCTCTCTCTCTCTCTCTCTCTCTCTCTCTCTCTCTCTCTCTCTCTCTCTCTCTCTCTCTCTCTCCTTTTT
>NC_051387.1:3013021-3021018 GCF_015228065.2 Penaeus monodon | reverse complement strand
ACTTCCTTCTCTCCCATTCCCTTCCCTCTCCCTTTGACACTCGATCACCCCCTCTCCTCTTATCGCTCTTCCTCCTCTATCCTCTTCCTCCCTTTGCCTCCCTCCCTTCCCCTCCTCTTTCTCGTCCCCCCTCCTCCTCCTCTTTCTCGTCCCCCCTCCTCCTCTTCCTCGTTTCCCCTTCTCCCTCTCCCCTCTTCCTCGTCCCCCCCTCCCCTCTCTCCCCTCTTCCTCGTCCCCCCCTCCCCTCTCTCCCCTCTTCCTCGCTCCCCTCCCCCCTCTCCCTCGCCCAAGAATACAGAAATAAACAAGAATAAACAAATAAAAACATAAACAAAATATAGAAACAGAAGAAAAAAAGAAAAAAGAAAAAGAAGTCTAAAAGGAAAAGCAAACGACAGAAAAAAAAATAAATTTAAATCTAAAATAAATAAATAAATAAATAAATAAAAACCACAAGTAAACAAAGAGAATCAAAACAACCAGAACAATAAGACAAACAAAGACCCAAAAAAATTATAATAATAAGAAAAATGATATCAAATATTCCCCCTCACGATGTCCAACCTTAAAACTATTCCTCACTGAACATGCGATTTAGTCCTCCAAAAAATATCGCATGTGCATTCTTGACCCTACGGCGAGACCCGGTGACTCACAAGGCAAGTGGATGCCTCATGTGCATGACTCATGACTCACTTTCTCATGCGGGGGAGAACATGAGAAATGGTGGGAGTATTAGAGAGAGGGGGGGGAGGGGGGAGGGGGGAGGGAGGGAGGGAGGGAGGAAGGGAGGGAGGGAGGGAGGGAGGGAGGGAGGGAGAGAGAGAGAAAGAAAGGGAGAAATAGAGAAAAAAGGGAGAAATAGAGAAAGAAAGATAGAATGAAAGAAAGAAAGAGAGAGAGAGAGAGAGAGAGAGAGAGAGAGAGAGAGAAAGAGAGAAAGAGAGACAGAGAGAAAGAGACAGACAGACAGAAAAAGATGAATAAATAAGTAAATAAAAGATAAAAGTGTCAGTGATTTTTCAATTCGGTGAAAATTTACGTTCCTGGCAGCCAGTTCTGAAGACCGCGATCATATAAACATTCATCATCATTAAGATCAATGTCATCCTCTTGGTAATTACTGTCATCGTTATTACTATCATCGTCACTGCCAGTCATCCAACTGCAATTATAATTAAGATTATTAGTAAGATTATTAGTCTAAAGTAACTCTTTAATCACCAGTTTCACGTAGGGTGACATAAGAGTGATTAAATAACGAAAGGAAGAGGGAGAAAGAAGGGGGGAAAAAGAGGGCGAGAGAAAAGAGTGAACAAGTAGATGGAAGGAGAGGAGAGACGATGAAAATAAGAGTGAAGGAAGTGGGAGAAAGAAAATAGTGAAAGAAGAATGCGAAGGAAAAGAGTAAGAGAGAGAAAGAAAACGGTGAAAAAAGGAAGCAGAGAGAGAGAGGAGGTGGGGGAGAGGGAGAGGAGAGAGAGAGAGAGAGAGAGAGAGAGAGTTAAGAGAGAGAGTTAGCATAGAGAGCGAGAGAGAGAGAGAGAAAAGAGAGAGAGGAAAGAGAGAGAAAGATGAGAGAAAGAGAGAGAAAGAGATAGAGATAAATAGAGAGAGAGAGAGAGAGGAGAGAGGAGAGAGAGAGGAGAGAGAGAGAGAGAGAGAGAGAGAGAGAGAGAGGGAGAGGACGACAAAAGAATAAAGCGAAGGAGGAGAAAAAGAAAGAAAACGAAAAAAGGATGCAGACGAATAGACCGCCAAAGATGAAAGAAAGTGTATAAGGGAAAAGAGTGAAAGAGGAGTGTGAAAGAACATAAGACAAGGACGAAAAAATATGGCGCAATAAAAGTAAGATTAAGTAAGCAGAATAAAACTGCGACGAAAGAAAATGGGACGACGAAAAATAGAAAGAAAGGAGAGGGCGAAGAAGAAAGCAGAAAACGGGAGAAGGAGGAGATAAAAGAGGGAGAAAGAAAAGACAGAAGAGAGAGGGAGGGAGGGAGGGAGGGAGGGGGAGAGAGAGAGAGAGAGAGAGAGAGAGAGAGAGAGAGAGAGAGAGAGAGAGAGAGAAGAGAGAGAGAGCGAGAGAGAGAGAACGAGAGCGAGAGCGAGAGAGAGAGAGAGAGAGAGAAAAGAGAAACACGAGCGAGAGAGCAGCGAATGAGGAGGGTGACAGTACGACCTCCCCCCACCCCCACCCCCCCACCCCCTTGGGCCTCATCTCATCACCTCCTTCGACGTGAACAAGGCGGCCATCTTGTTCACGGGGCATAACACCTGGTGTGAACAAACGTGATATCATACTCGTGGGAGGAAGGAGGCTTGGCGGGGGGGGGGGGGGGGGGGAGAAGCAGGCAAAGGGCAAGGAAAGACAGAGGGAGAGGAGGAGAGTTGGAAAATATAAGGAGAGGGAGAATGTCTGTCTGTCTGTCTGTCTGTCTGTCTGTCTGTCTGTCTGTCTGTCTGTCTGTCTGTCTGTCTCCCATTCACTCGCATATATATACATTATGATATATATAATATATATATATATATATATATATATATGTATAATATATATATATATATATATATATATATATATATATATATATATATATATATATATATATATATATATATATATATATACATTTATATATATATATATATATAATATATATAATATATATATATATATATATATATATATATATATATATGCGAGTGAATGAGGGATGAAGAGAGAAAGAGAAAGAGAAAGAGAAAGAGAAAGAGAGAGAGAGAAAATAGTGAAAGAGAGATAAATATAAAACATCCCCGAGAAACAGAGATAGAGAAAGAGAAAGAGACAGAGAAACAGAAAGAAACAGAACACCGAGAAAGAGATAAAGAGAGAAAAGCGAGAAGCAAACACAAGCAATAAGACGCGAGACCGAAACGAAACCCAATTCGTTTTCGTGAAACCCAAAAATATCAGAGAGCCAAGCCGACCCAGAATTAAAATACCGCTTCGCAGGTGATGCATGTGTTGACCACGAGAACCCATAAACCAGAGCCCTCGAAGGGAAATATATCTATACATATATATATATATTTGTGTGTTTATACATAATCGAGCTGGGGTACGCACGGCGCTCGGGGCCTGCAAGACGCCCGCGCTCTCTGCCCCTTCCTCTGCCTCCTCTTTCTCCTTCTTCTGATTTAATTCTTTTTTTTCTTTAGTTTCTCCTTTATTCTTTTTCTTTAGTTTTTTTCTTTCGTTTGTTTTTTTCTTTTCCTTATTCTTTCTTCTTTCTTCTTCTTCTTCTTCTTCTTCTTCTTCTTCTTCTTCTTCTTCTTCTTCTTCTTCTTCTTCTTCTTCTTCTTCTTCTTCTTCTTCTTTTCTTCCCCTTCTTCTTCTTCTTCTTCTTCTTCTATTCTTCCTACTACTCTTTCTCTTCCGTCATCGCTACCTTCTCTTTTTTTTTCTTTCTTTCTCTCGCGCTTTCACTTTACCTCTCAGTATTTCTCCTTCTCTTCATTTTTTTCTTTAAATCTCCTCCATTTCCCTATTTCTTTCTCTTTCAAGTTCTTTAAAGATTCTGTTTTCTTCCATCCTCTATTTCACTCTCATCTTTCATCTTTTCCTTTTCCTTCCTCCTCTCCTCATTCGCCCTTCTTCCTTCTTCCCCCTTCCTCCCCCTTCCTCCTCTCATTCTCCCTCTTCCTCTCCCTTCCTCCCCTCCCCCTTTCCTCCCTCTTTCCTCTCTTCCTCTCCTCCTCCTCCCCTTTCTCCCTCTCTTCCCTCCTTCCTTCCTCCTTCCTTCCCCTTTCCTCCCTCATCTTCCCTCCTTCCTCCTCCTCCCCCCCTTTCCTCCCTCATCTTCCCTCCTTCCTTCCTCCTTCCTCCGCCCATAACCTCCCGCTGTTGCAACCTCCTTAAAGCGCTGTTGTTTCAAAACGAATTTCTTTTCTGCGGGATATTCAAAAGCGGCCATATTGTTTACCCGACTCACAATCTCGCCAATAATGAGGGACCGAAAGAGGATATATAACCCCTCCTTCCCCTCCCCTCTCCCCTCTTCGTCTCCCTCTATTTTACGCGTCCCCTTTTTTCTAATTTCCACACATTTTTTCTACCCCCCCCCCCTCCTAGACACACACACAATGTTCCTCGCGATAATGCGACTCTCTCTCCCCTTTCCTTCCTCTCTTTTCCACCTTTTTCTCTCCTGCCTCCTTCCTCCCTCTCTCTTCTACCCCCTTCTACCCTGTCTCTTCCACCCCATTCCTCCTTCTCTCCTTCTCTCTTCCACCCTCTCCTCCCTCTCTCTTCCACCCCATTTTTCCTCCTCTCCTTCTGTCTTCCACCCCCTCCTCCCTCTCTCTTCCACCTTCCCCTCCCTTGTTTCCTTCCGCCCTCTTTTCTCTTCTTTTTCTCCCCCTTTCCTGTCCCCTTCCTCCTCCCCCCTAGCTCCCCCACCACGGCGTCCATCATAGGGCTGCACTTAAACCTCTTATATGACCGCACTTAAGCAAGATATGACCGCACTTAAGCAAGATACGATCTCGATATGTCCGCACTCCGCAGCGACAGTCTGCGCGCTCGTACAGTGCGTATAATCCCGTGCTTATAAAGCCGTACGCATAAGGCCGTGCGTATTATGATCCATTCTTACGGAGAACTTTGGTACGCATCAAATTAAGAGGGGGGAGGGGGAGACACAGAATTTGTACGCATCAAATAAAGGGGGGAAAAACACAGAATTTGTATAGCTCTGGAACATTATACAGTAGGACACATTTATAATTCCGTACGCATATCACCGTGCATATAATAAATCTATTCTTACGAGAATTCAGGGAAAAAGCAAATACAACAACAATAAAAACTAAACCACTCCTCTTTCTATATAAATCCGTACGCACAATACCATGCGTAAAATAAAATAAAATAAAATAAAATAAAACGCAAATAGTATATGCCTTCAAGAATAACTACACAATATAGTGAAATAGGGTTTTATTTCAGCTACAGAACAAGAGATATACTGAGATAACACGTGTGATTAAACCCTTTCTTTCGCGAACTTTTGAACGCACCATATAAAATAATAATAAATAAAATAAGACAGAAAAAATATACCTTCAAGGAAACTACATAATATAACCCTATTTTAGCAACAGAACAAGAGATATACTGAGATTACACTGAGATAACACGTGTGATTTTTGGAAACAGACTTACCGGGTTTTCACGCTGAAGCAACTGCCGTGGTTTCAGTCCAGTCTCGCGTTCAGTAAGGAAGACCTGTAGAGAAAGAGAGAAAGAGAGAGAGATGTAAATTTAAAAAATTAAAAATAGAGGAATGGACGAGTTTTATCAATTTTATTAATGGAGTTCGGTATCGATAAATCTTTAACATGTATTCGATTGGGGATACGAGAGTAAGAAAATTAAATACTGAGGGAGGGAGGGAGGGAGGGAAGGAGGGAGGAAGGGAGGAGGGAGAGAGAGAAAGTGAAAAACAGTAAAAAAATGAAGTAGACACAAAGCAAGAGAAAAAGAGAAATAA
This sequence comes from Penaeus monodon, assembly GCF_015228065.2. Lineage (NCBI taxonomy): Eukaryota > Metazoa > Arthropoda > Malacostraca > Decapoda > Penaeidae > Penaeus > Penaeus monodon. The sequence continues at coordinate 3,015,481 of NC_051387.1, read as the reverse complement.
ACAGCGAAACAGACAGACAGACAAACAGACAAACAAACGAAAAGACAAAGAAAAACAAAGACAAACAGAAAGAAAGAAAACCAGACACGACCGCGACTGCAGTGCACATCCACAGCGGGAGCGAGCGAGGGGGCGTGCGGGCGTGCGGGCGGGCGGGCGAGAGAACGCTCACCTGCGCAGCTCACGAGGCCGACTTGATCCACCTGGACATTTCAATTAAAATAGAGGCTGATCCAGTGAGATTCCGGCCGTGATAGTCGGAGAAACCTGGGGAAGGGAGATAGGGGAGGGGGAAGGGAGGTAGGGGAGGGGGAGGGAGGTAGGGGAGGGGGGAAGGGAGATAGGGGAGGGGGGAGGGAGGTAGGGGAGGGGGAGGGAGATAGGGGAGAGGGAAGGGAGATAGCGGAGGGGGGAAGGGAGATAGGGGAGGGGGAAGGGAGACAGCGGAGGGGGAATGGAGAAAGGGAAGAAGGAAAGGGGAAGGTTTGGGGAGGGAGAAAGAAGGGAAAGGGAGAAGGGGGATGTGGGAGAGAGGAGAAAGGAGAAGGGGGTGAGTGTGAGGGAGATTGGGGGAGCGAAGGAAGGGAGAGGAAGAAGGGGAAAGAAGGGGTGGAGAATAGGGAGAGAGAAAGGGAAGGGAAGGAGGAAAAGATAAGGGGAAAAGGAAGAGAGAAGGAAAGTGAAAGAGCGAGGCGGGGGAGGGGAGAGAGGGAAGAAAGAGGGAGGTGGGAGAGGGGAAGAAGCTTTGAGGGGAAGAGAGAGGGGGAGAGGAAAATGTGGAGGTAAAGGGAAGGCAGGTATAAGGTGAGAGAAGAGAGGAGAGGAGAGGGAGGAGAGGAGATGAGGGGAGGGGAAGTGAGGGGAGGGAGAAAGTGAGGTGAGGGGATAGGAGAGGAGGGGAAGGGAGAAAAGGCAGGATGAGGGAAAAGTAAGGGAAGGGAGGAGAGGAGAGGGGAGGGGAGAGGCAGGTGGAGCCGAAGAACCCCTTCAGTAATTCCAGGACGGCTCAAGCGTTTAAAGATTGAGAGGGGAAAGGGAGAGAGGGGAGACACATGAGCCCAGGGTCCATTTACGGTAGGGGGAAGAGGAGGAGGAGGAGAAGGAGAAGGAGGAGGGAGGAGGAGGAGGAAGGGGAGGAGGGGGAGGAGGGGAGGAGGAGGAGGAGGAGGAAGAAGAGAGGGAGAGGAGGAGGAGGAAGAGGAGGAGGAGGAGGGAGGAAGAGGAGGAGGAGGAAGGAGGAGGGAGGAGGAGGAGGAGGAGGAGGAGGAGGAAGGAGGAGAGGAGGAGGAAGAGGAAATGGAAGAACGGGGAGGAGAAGGAGAACAAGAGGAAGGACTGAGGAGCAAGAGAGGGCGGAGGAAGAGGAGGAAGAGGAGGAGGAGCGAGCAACCAGGTGCAAAACGCGGCCTCCAAAAGCGGCTTACTCGCGAGACAAATTACGAGTCGCAAGATTACGCCAAGACACACGAAAAAAAAAAGAAAAGAAAATGAAAAAAAAAAAGAAGAAAATACTTTGTCAGAGCTCATGTTTCTCATCCCTACCCCCCCCACTAACCCTCCCCTTACCCCTCCCCCTGTTTGCCCTTCAACCTGTCCCCCTCCCCCTCCCCCTCCCCCTCCCCCCTCCCCCCTCGCTTTTTCTAGTCTTCCGATTCTTGCGAAAGTGGCCCTTTTGTGTTCATGTTTGTGTGTTTGTTTGGTTGCGCTTTTGGTTGCTGTTCATGTGTTGTTGTGGTTGGTTTGTTTGGTTTGTTTGCTGTTTGTGTGTTTGTTGTTTGTTGTTTGGTGTGCTTGTTTGTCTGTTTGTTTGCAGTTTGGTTTTGGTTGCTGTGGGTGTCTGTGGGGTGTGTTTAGTGTTTCAGTAGCGTAAGAGAATTGCTGGAGGCAACTGTAAAATAAGAGGAGGCTTCAAAACAGAATTCCAATAAAGCACAAGGTGCTACTATCTTCCGTGATGTGGTAATTTGATGACAAGAGAACGTATGTGTACAGTGTGGGACAGTTTCATTGCATGGGTATAGTAGTAGAGTCAGACGAACACAATCCAATCCCTAACGGTGCCCTAACCCAGTTACAAAGGCGAGGTAGAATTAGAGGAGAGATGAGCAAGAGCACGACGAGAGAAAAAGAGAAGAGAAAGAAAAAAAAAGAGAGAGAGAAGATTGAGAGCATGTCACGAGACAGAGAGTAACCGCACAGAAACCGTGAAGCCTTCGAGCTGCAAATAGAGCCACGAACAGACCAGCAACCAGCCCGACCCCGCAGCCCAGAGAGAAAGAGAAAGACGCAAAGAGACCTTTGAGGCCAGATTTGAGAGAAGGGCGATGAGAGTCATAGAGTAAGAGAGAGAGATGTAGTTGAGTTTTAGTGATGATGTTGCATGAGATGATGATGATGATGAGAGATGAGTTTGCTAGAGTAGGAGTTGACGTGAGGATGAGTGAGATGAGAGATTGATGT
>NC_051387.1:3005521-3008021 GCF_015228065.2 Penaeus monodon | reverse complement strand
AATATAATAAATATGGGTAATAAAACAAAAATTTAAAAAAATAAAAAAAAAAATTATATATTAATATATATAATATATATATAATATAAATAAATATATAATATATATATAAGGAAAATAAATAAAAGAAAAGAAAGAGAATGAAAAAGATAATAAAATTATAATACCTTCATAGCGATTGAATGTATAATCTATGTATCGATAAATATATATATATTTTTAGAAAGAGGAAGAAGAAGAGGAAAATGATATAAATAAATAAGAAGAATGTAGATATTAAATATTAATAAACGGAATAATATAAAATAAATTAATAATAAATATACACAACAACCTGAAATAATATAGAAAATACTTTTTTTTTATTTTATTATTTATATATATTTATTATTGTGAGAAAGCGATGATGTATATGAAGAGATAGTGTATAAGAAAGGAGGATAGAGATGATATAACTAATAATAGTATATATATATATATATAATTCATTATCAGCATATAATATAATATTATATCATAATATGAATAGATATCAGGGTATAATTGTTATATATTATATATATATTATATATATATATATCAAATTAATATATATATATAATAATACTATAGTATATATATATCGCCAAGGATGTAGGTACTTGGACAGATAGTGGACTGGATCAGACCCTTCAGCAGCAGATGGCAAAATTGGATGCTCTATTGTGATTATCGCTAACCTCTAGCTCATATCGTCATCTCGTCGGTACTCGAATGTTTATAGCGTCAGATCAGACTACGTATCATATCTATATTTTGATCATTAACGCCGTGATTGTTCTTCAAATACTATACCTTATCCTACTACGCTCTTGGTCGGCCAGTCGGCCAAGGTCGTGCTGGTCGCCGGTTGGTGATCTCTCTCAGACACAAATCATAAGGTACATGATCTCCGTAGGACTGGGGACCTCGTCTCTAGCTCATGCTCAATATTCTGCTGTGACTCGGCGGCTCGCTACTCTCCTGGCTCTCTCTCTTTCTCTATATATATACTAATATAATATATATATATATTATAATATATAATATTCTATATAATATATATAATATATATATATAATATTTATATATAATATACATTCATATATATATATATTCATATATATTATATATATAATAATATATATATATATATATATATAATATATATATATATATATATAATTACATATACATTATATAATATATATATTTTATATATATATATATATATATATAGACATACAGACATAATATATGTGTATATATATGAAATATATATATATATATATATATATATATATACATATATATATTCATATATATATACATATATATACATATATACACACGTAACGTTCACATATCTACCTCAAATACTGAAAGAACGACCTTTGCTCCCATGGCCCCTGTGGCGTATGAGCAAAGCATACTTAATTCGAACAATAGGCAAATTCCATGAATGAAAAAATACGGCCGGCCGCACGACGCCACAACACGAGATTAAAAACCGTAATTTTCCTCCACACCACAATCTCAGGCTGAGGCGTAAACTCTCATCATCACCACGATCATCACAACGAGCCTGGTTTATAGTGTTCCGGTGAGAATTGCTGTAAATTACGTGCATGCGAACTACTGGTAAAAAAAAAAAAAAAAAAAAAAAAAAAAAAAAAAAAAAAAAAAAAAAAACAAAAAAAAACAAAAGAGAGAGAGAGAGAGAGAGAGAGAGAGAGAGAGAGAGAGAGGAGAGAGAGAGAGAGAGAGAGAGAGAGAGTGAGAGAGAGAGAGGAGTGAGAGAGAATGAGACAAAGAAAGATAAATAGAGAGAAATGAAAAGAGAAGAAAAAAATACAAAAATACATTTAGACAAATACACACATTCCGGTCTCATTACTTACTCGTGCAATATTCATGCAACATTGCACCTGTGACCCATTACGGTTGATGGAGATATTAGCCTAGTTACAGATCTCTACCCCGAGTCTCTTTATTGCTTGGCACGATAAGCAGTACATTTAGAGCTATGGTGATGTTGCAAAGTACTTGAAAAGGCAAGTTGCATTTGCCGGTGTGAAAGCCGCTTGATGCAAATGAGTGGAAATTGGCTTCGGAATATAGGATTGTCACTGTCTCTGGAAAAGGGAGGAAGGGAGAGAGGGAGGGAGAGGGAGAGAGGGAGGAAGGCAAGGGGAGGGAGAGGGAGGGAGAGGGAAAGAGATAAAGACAGAGAAAGAGAAAGAGAGAGAAAGAAAGAGAGAGATAGGCAGATAAACAATTAAACAGATATATATATATATATATATATATATATATATATATATATATATAGAGAGAGAGAGAGAGAGAGAGAGAGAGAGAGCGATGAAGAATCGATAAGATAGGCACTCCCTTTCCCACGAACAAGCAAATAATAAACAAAACAATTACAAATAGATAAAAAAAAGAAAGTCAACATGCAAAACAGAGACCGCCCCCTCCC
>NC_051387.1:2976639-2997921 GCF_015228065.2 Penaeus monodon | reverse complement strand
TTTAACGGAGCTCCGAAACCCCGAATCACCGAATCGTTCGAGCGTCGACATTTCCGAATCCGAGACAATACTACAGGATTTCGTTTCATCGCGAGGCATTCCGTTGGTGTTGGTGGTGGAGGAGGAGGAATTGCGGGAGGTGTGGTGGGGAAGGAAGGAAGGAAGGAAGGGAGGGAGGGAGGGAGGATGATGGGTTGTTTGAGTGGGGTAAACAGGTTAACGATGTGTGCATTATGAAGGAAATGCTTTTAAGAATCTTTTTTTTCCTTCTTTTTTAGGTTTGAAGCTTTTTTTCGAGGCTTCACTTTTCTGTGCTTGCTCTCGGGCGCTTTGAAATGTTCATGAGACTTTTTTTTTATTTAACCCTTCTTACTTTCCTTTTAATTTCCTTTTTATTCCTCTCTCTCCCTCTTCTCATCTTTTCTCGCCCGAGGAGAAAACGAACAGATAAAATCACATTAACATAAAAGACCGTATTTGTCATGATACACGTTGATAAGAATTTAAATGTCGAATTATCTCTTATTTTGAATAATTATCATCATCCCGCACGGTTGTAGAGTACATTAATAATAATACTTCAGTGATTTATTTAGTGATTTATTATAATACATACCGATAAGGATTTATTGTCAATTAAATCATATTATATATTCACCCGAAGTCGTTATTCACTATGAATCATGTGGGAAAGGGATTCAGTATCATCCTAATGACATCATCCTTTCAATTAAATCATTTTCTTTCTTTTCTTTTTTCCTAAGTGGTTTTAGTTTCAAAAAAAAAAAAAAAGAATCCATAATCATCCTTTTTTTCTTTGTTTATATAAAAAAACGAGTTGTATCTCCATCTCTTTCTCTCTTTGTTTTCAATTTATATTCGTTGATTAATCTCTATCATCTGTCCTCCACTTTTCTTATGACAGTAATGTATCTGTCTTTTGTGTCTTAGACGATTCTGGCAGCTGTGAGTGACTTCTTATTTATATGCATATATATGTGTATGTACGCACACCCATGCAACCATACACACACACATACGCACACACACAAACGTTCTCTCTCTCTCTCTCTCTCTCTCTCTCTCTCTCTCTCTCTCTCTCTCTCTCTCTCTCTCTCTCTCTCTCTCTCTCTCTCTCTCTCTTTTCTGTTTCTCTGTCTCTGTCTCTCTGTCTGCCTGTGTGTGTGTGTGTGTGTGTGTGTGTGTGTGTGTGTGTGTGTGTGTGTGTGTGTGTGTGTGTGTGTGTGTGTGGTGTGTGTGTGTGTGTGTCTCCCTCACCCTCCCTCTTTCTCCTGCCCTTCCTCCTCCACCTTCTCCCCCTCCCCACCCCCCTTCGCCTTCCTCCTCCCCCTCCCACTCCATCTATCTCTCGCTCTTTCTCCCTCCTTCCTCCCCCTCTCTCCCCCACCCCCACCCCCTCCTCCCCTGCCCCCTACTCCCCCCGCCTCTTCATCTTCCTGTGGTATTGTGGTCATAATTTTCCTCTTTTTTCTTTTCTTTTTTTCTTTTTTTTTTCTTTTTTGGTTCATATACTTCTTCGACTATTACGTCATAGGAGTTTTGGATCCTCCTCCTTCTTCCTGTTGCTTCTCCTTTGTCATATTCTTTTCCTCCTCTTCTTCTTTTTCTATGTTTTTTTCTGTTTTTTTTTCTTATTTCTTATTTATCTATTTTTTCTACTTTTCCTTGTTCTTCTCCTTCGCCTTCTTCTTCATCTTTTTCTTCTTTCTCTTCTTTACTCTTCTTCTTCTTCTTCTCCTCCTTCTTCTTCTTTCTTCTTCTTCTTTTTCTTCTTTCTCTTCTTCTTTTCATCATCATAGTCTTCTTCTCACTGACATTGCTGTTGTTGTTACTTCTCACTATCTCTATTGATTTCCTCTCCTTGCTCTTCCTCTGCGTGTGTGTGTGTGTGTGTGTGCGTGTGTGTGTGTGTGTGTGTGTGTGTGTGTGTGTGTGTGTGTGTGGGTGTGTGTGTGTGTGTGTGTGTGTGTGCGTGGTGTGTGCGTGTGTGGTGTGTGTGTGTCTGTTGGGTGTGTGTGTGTCTGTGTGTGTTTTGTGTGTGGTGTGAGAGACGAGACGAGAGCGAAGGAGAGAGAGAGAGAGAGAGGAGGAGAGAGAGAGAGAGAGAGGAGACAGAGAGAAAGAGAGAGAGAGAGGAGACAGAGAGAAAGAGATAGAAAATGAAAAAAATAAAGAGAGAAACAGAGAGAGAGAGATAAGACTGAAAAAGCCAAGCCTAACGAAGGTGTGTAATTCAAGCGTCTTGGGTATCGAGATCTTACGCTTCCAACCCCCCCCCCCTCCTCTTCCCCCACCTCACCCCCACCTCCACCCCCACGACCATAAAAACCCCGTCGACCACCGCCAACGACTAATTGTTTTCAAAATAACACCCATTAATTGTGGGCCCGCGAAACCCATAACCTCGTGTGCATAATTTAAACCTTAACCCCCCTCCCCCCACCCCCACCCCCACCCTACCCATTCACCTCATCTTCTCTTCCCCCCCTACCCCCGCCTCCGATCATCTCCCCCTCCCCCCCCAGCCCCTTAGGCTTCCCCCCCCCCACTTCCCAACCATTCGCCATCTCACCCTCCTCATACCCACCCCCCTCTTCTCCCTCCCCTCCCTCCCCCTCCCTCCTTCCCTTCTCACCCTCCTCATACCCACCCCTCTCCTCCCTCCCCTCCCTCCCCCTCCCTCCTTCCCTTGGTGCATCTTCCCCATTATTCTGATTTGTGGACAAGTGTTGCTTAGACAATCTCTTTGGAGGAGGAGGAGGAGGGAGGAGAGGAGAGGAGGAAGGAGAGGAAGGAGGGAGGAGAGGAGAGGAGGAGGAGGAGGAAGGAGAGGAGAGGAAGGGGGGGAGGAGGAGGACAGGGGGGGGAGAAAAAAAGGGGGGAAAAGGGGGGGGTTTTTTTTGGGGGGGGTTTTTTTTTTTTTTTTTTCCCCCCCCCCCCCCCCCCCCCCCCCCCCCCCCCCCCCAAAAAAAAAAAGGGGGGGGGAAAAAACCCCAAAAAAAAAAAAAACCCCCCCCCCCCCCCCCCCCCCAAAAAACCCCCCCCCCCCCCTTTTTCCCCCCCCCCTTTTTCCCCCCCCCCCCCCCCCCCCCCCCCCCCCCCCCCCCCCCCCCCCCCAAAAAAACCCCCCCCGAAATTTTTTAAAAAAAAAGGGGGGGGGGGAAAAAAGGGGGGGGGGGGGGGGAAAAAAAAAAAAAAAAAAACCCCCCCCCCCCCCCCCCAAAAAAAAAAGGGGGAAAGGGGGGGGGGGGGGGGGGGGGAAAAAAAAAAAAAAAAGGGGGGGGGGGGGGGGGGGGGGGGGGGGGGGGGGGCCCCCCCCCCCCCCCCCCCCCCCCCCCCCCCGGGGGGGGGGAAAAAAAAAAAGGGGGAAAAGGGGGGGGGGGGGGGAAAAAAAAAAGGGGGGAAGGAGGGGGGGGGGAAAAGGGGGGGGGAAAGGGGGAAAAAAAAGGAGGAAAAGGGAAAAGGAAAAAAAAGAAAAAGGAGGAGGGGAGAAAGGGGGGGAGGAAAAAAAGGGGGGGGGAAAAAAAAAAGGGGGGAAAAGGGGGGAAGGGGGGGGGGGGGGGGGGGAAAAAAAAAAAAAGGGGGGGGGGGGGGGGGGGGGGGGGGGGGGGAAAAAAAAAAAAAAAAAAACCCCCCCCCCCCCCCCCCGGGGGGGGGGGGGGGGGAAAAAAAAAAGGGGGGGGTTTTTTTTGGGGGGGGGGGGGGGGCCCCCCCCCCCCCTTTTTTTTTTTTTTTTTTGGGGTTTTTTTTTTTTTTTTAAAAATTTTTTTTTTTTTTTTTTTTTTTTTTTTTTTTTTTTTTTTTTTTTTTTTTTTTTTTTTTTTTTTTTTTTTTTTTTTTTTTTTTTGGAAATTTGGAAAAAGGGAAAAAAAAAAAAAATTTTAAAAAAAAATTTTTTTTGGAAAAAAAAAAAAGGAAAAAAAAAATTTTTAATAAAAAAAAAAAAAAAATTAAAAAAAAAAATTTTTTAAAAAAAAAATTAAAAATTTAAAAAAAAAAAAAAAAAAAAAAAGGGGGGGAAAATTTTACCCCCCCCAAAAAAAAAAAAGGGGAAAAAACAAAAAAAAAAAAAAAAAAAAAAAAAACTTTTTAAACCCCGGAAAAAAAAAACCCCTTTTTTCCAAAAAAAAAAAAAAAAAGGGGGGGGGGGAAAAAAATTTTTGGGGGGGGAAAAATTTTTTTTAAAAAAAAAAATTTGAATAAAAAAAAAAAAAATTTTTTTTTAAAAAAAAAAAAAAACAAAAAAAAAAAAAAAAAAAAAAAACCCCCCCCCCAAAAAACACAAAACCCCCCCCCCCAAAAAAAAAAAAAAAACCCCCACCCCCCCCCCCCCCCCCCCCCAAAAAACCCCCAAAAAAACCCAAAAAAAAAACCCCCCCCCCCCAAAAACCCCCCCCCCCAAAAAAAAATTTTTTTCCCCCCCAAAACAAAATTCCCCCCCCCTTTAAAAAAAAAAAGGGGGGGGGGGGGGCCCCCCCCCCTTTTTTTCCCCCCTTTTTTTCCCCCCTTTTTCCCCCCCTTCCCTTTTTTTCCCCCCCAAAAAAAAACCCCCCCCCCCGGGGGGGGGGGGGGGGGGGGTTTTTTTTCCCCCCCCCCTTTTTTTTTCCCCCCCCCCCCCCCCCCCTTTTTTTTCCCCCCCCCCCCCCCCCCCCCCCTTTTTCCCTTTCCCCTTTTTTTTTTTCCTTTTTTTTTTTTTTTTTTCCCCCCCCCTTTTTTCCCCCTTTTTCCCCCGGGCCCCCCCCCCCTTCTTTTTTTCCCCCTTTTCCTTTTTTTCCCCCCCCCCTTTTCTCTTTCCCTTTTTTTTTTTCCCCCCTTTTCTTCTCTCTCTTTTCCTCCCCCCTTTTCCCCCCCCCTTTCCCCCCCCCTCTCTCCCCCCCCTCTCCCCCTCCTCTCCCCCCTTCCCCCCCCCCCCCTCCCCCTTCCCCCTCCCCCCCCCCCTTTTTTCCCCTTTTAACATTGATGATAGTTAATAAAACTAATGATAGTTTAAAAAACGGTTATGCAACATAATCGCAAAAAAATAATGATAGTGAGACTATGTAAACAAACAGAGAAACAAAATAAGTACACACACACACATACACACAAAACCCCCCCCTCCCCCCCCACAGAAACAAACAAACACACATACACACACACACAACCTCCCCCCCCCACACACACACACACAAACACCCCTTCCCCCCCACACACAAACACCCCCTCAACCCCCCCCCACACACACAAACACCCCCTCCCCCCTCCCCCCTCCCAAAAACACACAAATACCAGACGTCCTCTTAGAAAGCCTAAAGACGAAGACGCTACATCTGGGTTCCTTGTAATATTTCTTACAGCCTCTTGTCCCGACGTAACATTTGTAAAAGGAAATTCCAAAAACACTAAGATCAGCTCGTGTTCCTCAGCGGGGGGGAAGGTAGAGGAGGGAGGGGGGGAGGGAGCCTTTCCTCTCCACTCCCTACCCCCTTCCTGTCTCCCTTGCCCTCCCCCGTCCCCCTTCCCATTCCCCTCCACCACCCACCCACCCCCATCGCGCTCTTCCGATGGCTACCTGTGGGCTTTTTTCGTTTTTTTTCTTTTTCTTTTTCTTTCTCCTCCCTCCCTTCCTTCCTTCTCTCCTGGCCCCTTCTCCTCCTCTCTTCCTTTCTTCCTTTGCACTTTTTTTTCTCTCTCTCTCTCTTTCTCTGCCTTTCTTTCTCTGTCTCTCTTCTCTCTCTCTCTCTCTCTCTCTCTCATCTCTCTCTCACTCACTCTCCTCTCTCTCTCTCTCTCTCTCTCTCTCTCTCTCTCTCTCTCTTCCTTCCCTCCCTCCCCCTCTCCTCTCCCCCTCCTATCCTTCCTCCTTCTCCCTCCCTCCCTCTCCCCATCATAACTTTAACAACGGGGGAAAGATACCTCTCCTCCTCTCACTCCCCTTCCCTCCCCCGCTTTAACACCAAGAGATAACAACTTACAATAACTTCAAGCACCAGCTATAGTCTCCCCTCCCTCCCCTCCCCTCCTCTCCTCTCGCCCCTTCTCTCCTCTCCTCTCGCCCCTTCTCTCCTTTCCTCCTCCCCCCTCTCCTCCTCCACACCCCCTCATTCCCTCTCCCCTAGCACTCCCCCACCCTCCATTCCTCCCCATTACCCCTTCCCACCAGCCCTCTCCCTTCCTTCCCCTCTCCCCTAGCACCCTCCCCTCCTCCCCATTTCCCCTTTCCCCCTCTCCCCTCCTCCCCTTCCCCACCCCACACACACACACACATCTCCGGGTGCTTGCCTGTACAACCACAACACGACCGGGATATATGGCCGTCTCTCACGCAACTTCCAAAACACTATGGTAAGGAGAGAAAACGTGTTTGCATCCGCGGCCGAGGTGTGAAAGAGAAAGAGAGAGAGAAAAAGGAAGAGGAGGACAGAGGGGGGTGAAATGGGAGGAGATAAAGGGGAGGGAGAAGAGGTTAGAAGAACGAGGGTGAGGGAGTAAAGAGAGAGAAAGTGTATGCAATAGAGAGAGAGAGAGAGGGGAGGGAAGGAAGGAAGGAAGGAGGGAGGGGGAGAGGGAAGAAAGGAGGATAGAGAGAGAGAGAGAGGTGAGGGAGACTGACAGACAGTAACACAGTAGTATACCCCTTATTAGCATAACTTATATAGTCGGTAACCGCATGAAAAATAAGACAAGGGTTAATACGGAGGGAGAGGGAGAGGAAGAGAGAGAGAGAGAGGGAGGAGAGGAGAGGAAGAGAGAGGAGAGAGAGAGAGAGAGAGCGTGAAGAGAGTAAGAGAGAGAGAGAGTAAGAGAGTGAGTAAGAGAGAGAGAGAGAGAGAGAGAGAGAGAGAGAGAGAGAGAGAGAGAGAGAGAGAGAGTACGAGAGAGAGAGAGCGAGAGTGAGTACGAGAGAGCGAGAGTGAATGAAAGAGAGAATGAAAGCGTGAGAGAGAGAGAGAGAAAGATATGAAAAGAAACCTAATCTCACAAACCATGAATCTTTTATGTCTTCATTTCTATTCCCATTATTACTGCGACTACCATTTTAACTAATGCCAACATTCCAACTTCTACACGGGTATTACTAAATCAACTCCAATGTTAATCTTATAATCATGCCATCGCCAGCACTAAAAATCATTACCATATTGTTCATTATCTTCATTGCCATTATTTACATTGTTATTATTTACTACGCTGTTATAGGACTCATATGACCGTCATCATCATTATCCTTGTCGATGAGAGGTTTACCATTCACAATTTTCAAACCGAACGGCAAATATTCGAACGTTTCTTCCTTGTCCGAGTTATCGCAACTAACGATCAACACTAACGCACCCAGTGAATATAAATCAATATTAGGACGAGTATATAACAATAAAAAAAAAGGACTGAATATATCGAGAAGCATATATCACTTTCGCAATAGGCACGGACATGAAGCGATAACCCAGGGTTCGCTTGCGAGGCGGCCATCAGGCGATAACCCCGCGTTCGCTTGTGATGTTCCGAAGAATAATGGCAAAAAGTGAACACTCCCCCCCATCCCCCCTTGCATTTACTGGTCACGTTCAAAATTGCGAATTAATTTCCCGCCCCCCTAATCTAAACGTCATTTATATGATATCGGGTTGGCACAGCACGCGCGCACACACACAAAAAAAACGAGGAATTAAAATAAATAACACCAAAACTGCCTACGCGTAGCTGCACAGCGTCCGAATGCGATTTCGAATGTGTTCGAATCGCCTGAATCCCTCGTGGATCTGTTCAGACGAAGGACTTTTTTTTGGCGTGAACTGTACGATAGACCGACTCACCGACTCGCCGACTTTACATCTAAAACAACTCACTCACAGCGCCACATGCACGCACATCTGCTTAACGTAATTCACTATTAATTACACTGCACGTCACCTGTCCTGCACGGAAATTACCAGAATATACTGGAAGGTCCGAGGAACAGGAAAAGCAGGAAGGAGGGAGATGCCTCGACCCCCCCCCCCCGCTGCGACTTTCTATCATTGGAATAATTAGCAAAAGAGGAAAAAAATAAACATTTCATTTTGATGCTGATGACATCTGAGTAATTAGTCAGGTCTCCATATCCGGCAATTAGGATCTCTTTCTCTCTTCTCTTCTCTGCTCTTCTCTTCTCTCTCTCTCGTCTCTTCTCTTCTCCTCTCACTCACTCACTCACTCACTCACTCACTTTCTTTCTTTCTTCATTTATTTATTTCCTTCTGTCACTCTCTTTCTTTCTTTCACTCACTCTCTTTCTTCATTTATTTATTTCCTTCTCTCACACTCTCTTTCACTCACTCCCTCACTTTCTTTCTTTCTTTCTTTCTTTCTTTCACTCACTCTCTCTCTCTCAGATTAAATTTTCAAGTTTTATAGTTTTTATACCCTTTGTTTCCTTCTTTCATTCTACTTCATCCTTTATTCTTTCACCTCTCCTCATCTCCACCTTCCCTTTCTCCTCTCTTTCTCTTTCCTATTCCCTCATCCACACCCTCCTCCCCCCTTTTCCTGCCTCTCCCTCATCCCTCCTTCACCTCCACCAACTCTATCGACAGGTGAAACAGCAGAAGAACAGAGAGAGAACAGCAGAAGAACAGCGAGAACAACCGGTGAAGCAACGGGAAGAACAAAGAGAAGAATAACAGGAGAAAAGAGGTAGAACAACAGAACAAAGAGAACATCAGGTGAAACAGAAGAACAACGAGAAGAACATCAGGTGAAACAGAGAGAACATCAAGTGAAACAGCAAAAAGAGCAGGTGAAAGAGCGAGAAGAACAACGAGAAGAACAGGGAGGGGGGAGGAGAACAGCAGGAGAACAGGGGGTGAACAGCAGGAGAACAGAGGAAGACCAGCGGGCGGCGGGCAGGTGAGAGTGTCAATGCGTCCGTAGAACAAAAACAACGCTCAAGTTATCGCGTTTGACGAATTGACGCCTTTGTCCGCCTCTCCTCTTTTCGTTCCGTGTCAGAATGATTCGGACAAGAGCGAAATCATGTGGATTGAAAGGATAAGAATCGAGAATGAGAACAGAAGATCGGTTATTAGGATCAAATGGAGTAAATAAATCCGAAAATAATGAGCAAAATGTTGCCCTAAGATCCGAAAACACGATCGTCCGCCCCACGCTGACACACAAGACCATGAAGTGCGCAAGATATATATATGTAAGGTCTCAGCACGCCGCCTCATAAATCTTGAACTAATCGCCCCCAACGGACAAAAAAAAAGAAAAAAAAGAAAAGAAAAAGACAAACAGAGACACAGATATGAAGTGTGTGTGAGAGAGAGAGAAGAGAAAGAGAAGAGAGAGAGAGAGAGAGAGAGAGAGAGAGAGAGAGAGAGAGAGAGAGAGAGAGGGGGAGGAGGAGAGGAGGGAGAGGGGAGGGAAGCGGGGGGAGGGAGGGGGGAGGAGGGAGGGAGGGAGGGAGGGAGGGGGGGAGGGAGGGAGGCAGGAGGGAGGGACAGGAGGGAGGGGAGAGAGGAGGAGAGATGTAGAGAGAGAGAGAGGAAGTCGGTGACGAGTCCCCAGAGAGAGAGTAGTAGCATGCGGGTGAGCGGATACATAGAGAGAGAGACATGAGAGATGTCCCTAGACTCCACCATGGCGATCCACGAACTTACCACACGGATTCCGGTGACATCCTAGTGTGGCAGTCCATGCTGTGGTTGCGTCCATCTTCTCATACACCATCCATCTCAACTGATCCCCTCTCTCCCCCTCCCTTCCTCTCCCCATCCCACCCCCTCCTCCACCTCCTCCTCCCTTCCTCCCCTCCTCCATCTCCTCCGTCCTCCCGCCCCTCCTCCTCCTCTTCCCTCCCTTCCCCTTCCCTTCACCATCCATCACTTCGCCGGCCTCAAGAAACCCATGATACACTCCCAAGACCAAAAAGGGTCGACCAATCAGAGGTGTGTATATATATGACGTCATTAAATCCTGCCAATGAGAATGGAAATATATGACGTCATTAAATCCCACCAATGAGAAGGGTGATATACGACTTCATTAAATCCCACCAATAGGAATGAAAATACATGACGTCATTAAATCCCACCAATGAGAATGAAAATAGATGACGTCATTAAACCCCACCAATGAGAATGGAAATATATGACGTCATAAACTTTGACTAAACAGAGGGGAGGAAATGTATATATGGCCAATTAAATAAATAAATGATATAATGTTATTAAAAATAATTTCACGGAGGCATGAGAGCTAGAAAATAAAAATAATACTTGTTGCTACGTATAATTTCGGAGACAAAAAAAAAAAAAAAAAACATAACAGACAATAAACACAAACATTAAAAGCAAATACGCCTTTGAGAACAAAGAAACAGAAAGATCAAAAGAAAATAGAAATGAAAAATAACGGACTAAAAAAAATATATACACATATATATAGAAAGTTGAAAACGAACATTTTCTCAACATTTTCTTAAGGTTATATTACCGTCTTGACCTTTGACCTGACCAGTTCTCGCGTCAGCTCACCTGTCGCTCACTGTGTGTGGGGGGAGGGGGTTTATATAATTCTCAGGTACATTCATGGATATATATATATATATATATATATATATATATATATATATATATATATATATATATATATATATATATATATATATATATATGCGAGTGTGATATATTGACTTTCTTGTGCCTTGTCTTTCTTTTATATATGTGTGTATAATATATATATATATATAATATATATATATATATATATATATATATATATATATATATATAATATGTTGTGTTGTGTGTGTGTGTGTGTGTGTGTGTGTGTGTGTGTGTGTGTGTGTGTGTGTGTGTGTGTGTGTGTGTGTGTGTGTGTGTGTGTGTGTTGTGTGTGTGTGTGTGTGTGTGTGTGTGTGTGTGTGTGTGTGTGTGTGTGTGTGTGTGTGTGTGTGTGTGTGTGTGTGTGTGTGTGTGTGTGTGTGTGTGTATGTGTGTGTGTGCGTGCGTGTTGTACATGTAAGAATGCATATGCGTATCATACATATACGCACACTTAAAGACCTATTTAACGGCATACACATAACGTATCAACATAAATATCGACGCGGCATAAAAACAACAGACCCCATAATCGCAGTCCTAGCACGGGTAAAGAGGTTAAACAGCTCTCATTCTCACAGCAATATGAAGGAGAAGAGGAGGAGGAAGGGAGGGAAAGGAGGAGGAGGGAGGGAGGGAGGAGGAGAGAGGAGGAGGAGAGAGAGAGAGGAGAGAGGGGAAGGGATGAGAGAAAGGAGAGAGAGGGTGGGTGAGAGGGAGGAGATGGGAGAGAGGAGAGAGAGAGAGAGAGAGAGAGAGAGAGAGAGAGAGGAGAGAGAGAGAGAGAGAGAGAGAAAGAGAACATAGAGAGAAAAAAGAAAAACAGAGTTAGATACAGAGACATACATACATAAATAAATAAAGACAGACAAATAGTGAGAAGGAGAAAGGATACCTCTCTATCTCAGGCCTGAAGACACACTTCACATAAAAGGTGAGAGTAATTAATATCTTTGATAATGGTGTAATTAATTAAGAAAAGCTCGTCCCCAAAAGGTTATTATTATCACATGTAATCAATCAGGACGACACTGATGCATCTTATTAAGGTGCAGTGTGTGTGTATGTGGGGGGGGGGGGGTAGTGTGTGTGTGTGGGGGTAGTGTGTGTTGGCGGGGTTAGTGTGCGTGTGCGTGTGCGTGTGTGTGTGTGTGTGGTGTGTGTGTGTGTGTGTATAATTCACACACTCGTGCACTTTGAACGTTCCTTCCTTCCTGCCACATTATCAACATTGGATTATCGTAAGCGAAGAATCTTAGTTGTGTGTGTTACTGCGGATCGCAGTAACACACACACACACACACACACACACACACACACACACACACACACACACACACACACACACACACCACACACACACACACACACACACGCACACACACGCACACACACACACACATAAACATAAAGACACATAAACAAAAACACACACAAACAAACAAACAAACAAACAAACAACACACACACAAACAAACACACACACAAAGGCCTAAATCCCCCCCCTCCCTCCGCCACTCCTCGTAACAGCACTAAGAAACAATTGAATAGGCTTTGGCGACGCGGCTTGATGGTCGCAGTCTCGTCGAACGCAGAGCACGCTTTCGTCTGCCCGTAACCCGTCGGCCTCCGTCTTCTCGAGCGCCATTTTCAAGCCAAAATAGGTGTTATGGGGGGAGGGGGGAGGGGGAGAGGGGGAAAGGGGAGGGGGGAGGATGAGAGGGGGGGAGGGAGGGGGGACGGAGGAGGATGAGAGGGAGGAGGGAGGGGGAGGAGGGGTGGAGGAGGATGAGAGAAGGGAAAGGGGGAGCGGAGGATGAGAGGGGGGGAGGACGAGAGGGGGAGGGGGGAGGACGAGAGGGGGAGGGGGGAGGACGGAGGAGGATGAGAGTGGGGGAGTGGTTTGTGTTGGAGAACTTTCGGATATAATTTTGCATAGGCAAATCATAACCATAAAATTTTTGAATTTTTTTTTTTTTACGTATGGCGTGCCTAATTCGGATTGTAACGAGTGTCCGGGTTAGCGGGGAATCGAGATGGGGAGGGAGGGAGGGGAAAGAGGGGAAGTGTCGAAGCAGGAGCGTCATGCAGAGCGGAGGGAAGGCAAGAGGTCGTTAAAAGGACTTCCATCTATTCTCTTCCTCTCCTTCTTTTCTGTTCCTTATTCCCTCCTCTTACGCATACATCACCTCTATTTTCCCCTCTTCCTCGTCCACTTCCCCCTCTACCCCTTCTCCCTCCCCCTACCTCCACCTCTCTAGCGTCCTTGCCTCCCTCCTTCCTTCCCTTCCCCTCTCCTCCTCCCTCCTCCCACCCACCTTCCCCCTCCTTCCTCCCTCCCTCCCACCATTCATCCATCTCCCTCTTTCCTTCCCTCCTCCCCCTCCCATCCTTCGATCCCTTCCCTCTCCTCCCCCCTCCCATCCTTCCTCCCTCCCATCCTCCATCCCTTCCCCCTCCTCCCCCTCTTTTCCCTCCCCTTCCCCCTGCCCCCACCCCCCCCTTCAGCTCCTCCTCCTCCCCCTCCTCCCCCTCTTTTCCCTCCCCTCCCCCCTTCCCCCCCCTTCAGCTCCTCCTCCCCCTCCTCCTCTTAATCCAAGGCTCAAGCGAGATGTACAAAGTTTTACTACCGGGAATTTTCTGGCTTAAGATCATCCTGCCCGGATATTGTTTACCCCCCCCCCCCCTCTCTCTCTCCTCATCTCCGCCTTTGATACGATCTGTCTCCTTCTTTCTTTTGATTATCGTGATTATCAGCTTCTGTCGCTATGCGGAGGGAATGTCGGCGACTGAAAGCCACTGGTTCTTCTCAGTTCTATTTCTGAATTAATTTCTTGATGATTTCTCGTCCTAAAGTCCATTTCTAGTTTCTAAAAATTATAAACAATAAACAATACTTTTGCAATACTTAAACTTACGATTTAAAACTTCTATAATGAACCAATTCCGTAATAAGCGTTAAGTAGAAATTATGAATAACTTAAAAAAAAAAAAAAAAAAAACAGAAAAAAGACATAAAAATATTCTTATATATAAGAAACATCTTCCTTCTAATAATATATCGTGCCATATAACAGGCTAAGATATATTCTTGGCACTTTACCTATCTTGTTTATTGCTTGTAAACTCGCTGGCGAATCTTTATCATAATCTTCCAGATCTTTATTTCATATCATATCTCAAGTATAATCCATATTATACCATCTTCCCGTCTCCTATATCTCCTTTAGAACGCACATTTGCATGATTCAATTATCAATTTCATCGGCATTATCATTGGTTATATTCAAATAAATTCCCCCTTTTTTTTGGAAAGTTTAAAACAACTATAAACCTTTGGGATAATTTTATGCCGTAATTCTCTCCCTACAATTTCTATTAATCACTTTTTTTTTATTATCATTATTTTTAAACAACCCCCCAGCTAAGCACGGTTTTATTTTTTGTTAATCTTTTTCAGCAACTCAATTAGTATCCTCGGTAAATCATCTTGACAAATTAAATTCCCGGGAAATCTGTCAGAGTTCGCTGCTAATCCGTCACTAATCATGATTAGGAATAAAATTAACATTTCATCATTTCATTCCAGTACTTCGTTTTCTTTTCCCTTCGTTATATATATATATATATATATTTTTTTTTTTTTTACCCCTTTTCCCTTCGTAATATTTTCGTATTATTTAGTTATTTTTTCTCCCGCGAAAATCGAAAGGCCTTCCCTTTCAATCCCTCCGTCTATACTTTTTCTCTCTTCTATTTTCTTATTTCTGAGACGAAATGGATTCTAATCACTTTGTCCCCCGTTTCCAATCCCTTTCCAGTAATGGCTGCGTCGATCACTTCCTCTCTGCGCCGTCAATTAATCCCTTATTTTTTATTTTTCACTCGTTCTTACAGATGGATTAATATATATGCCTTCAGTAAGACCCTTTCCTTGCATTAATTACGTTCTCAGTCACTTGATTGGAACGAATTATCCACATCTCTTGGAAGATGGAGAAAATGTGTTAGTTATTATGATTGATATACTTAATACCGTTTTTTTTAAAATCTAGGTGTATATATATATTTTTTTTTAAGAATATTACTGACTGGTCTATATATCTTCATTAAAAAATGACATCTGTTTTCCCCCTGGATTTGAAAAATGAAAATACTCTGATCTCCTTTTTCATATTTAGTCTCATTATTTCTCCGCTTATATACTTGTTCCTTCCTTGTATTATTTCCCCTTTCAGCCTCCCCCACCCCTCCCCTACCCCTTCACCCTACCCCTTCACCCTTACCTCCAACCCCTCCCTCCAGCCCCAACTTTCCCCTACCCTCACCCGCTATCCCCCCCTCACCCCAACCCCCAACCACCCCACCCCGCAAATTCCCCCTTGAGGTTCGAGTAATTAGGCCAGCTTCAAGTAACGGAGGGGGGTGGGGGGGGAGCAGAAAGGATAGTTAGGAGGGGGAGAGGGGGGCCGATGGAGGAGGAGGAGGAGGAGGAGGAGAAGAAAGAGGAGGAGAAAGAGGAGGAGGAGGAGGAGTAGAAAGAGGAGGAGGAGGAGGAGGAGGAGGAGGAGGAGGAGAGGAAGAGGAGGAGGAGGAGGAGAAGAAGAGAGGAGGAGGAGGAGGAGGAGGAGGAGGAGAAGAAAGAGGAGGAGGAGGAGGAGGAGGAGGAGGAGGAGGAGGAGGAGGAGGAGGAGGAGAAAGAGGAAGAGGAGACGATGGAGGAGGAGGAGGAGAGGATTGCTAATCTGTAATATCTGAAGCATTTTGAATTTTATTTTTGGTGAAAGTGTTGACGTCTTTCGAGCCGTGTGGGCGTGGGGGGTGGGGGGTGGGGGTGGGGGGGTAAGAAAACGGAGGATGTTGATTCAAAAATATTTGCAAAGTTTGTTCATTACGGTTTTTCCTTTATATTTTTTAGAGCACGTTCTTTCGGATATATTAATTTGTCAGTTTGGCCTCTAGCCTACTGGTAAGTATCACACAGACACAGACACACACAGACACGTGTGCACGTATATGTGAGTGTGTGTGTGTGTGTGTGTGTGGTGTGTGTGTGTGTGTGTGTGTGGTGTGTGTGTGTGTGTGTGTGTGTGTGTGTGTGTGTGTGTGTGTGTGTGTGTGTGTGTGTGTGTGTGTGTGTGTGTGTGTGTGTGTGTGTGTGTGTGTGTGTGTGTGTGTGTGTGTGCTTGCATGCGTGCGTGCGTGTGCGCGTGCGTACGTGCGTGTTAAATCCATTCACATATATACGTCAATACACCAATAACATCATCGTTTACTTTTGAAATAATTAATTAATTAATTAACATCAACCCGCTTTTCACTTTTCTCATCACCTACGCTCTCACTATCCTCTCATCATCACTCTTATCACCATAATTACGTATTCGCCCTAGACATGAATATAAGAATATAAGAATATATGAATATGAATATAAGTATTCTTATATGAATATGAATATAAGTAATATAAGTATATAAGTAATATAAGTATATATGAATATAAGTATAAGTATAAGTGTGTATAATACTCTTAAAATCATAATATTCCGTATCAGAAAATAATTCTCTCTCACTACCCTTCAGTTTCATGGTAATTGTCTTCGTAAACAGCGGCCAAATTAGGAGATTGTGATTTTGCAACTGTCTAGCGCGACGTGCAATTGCTAATCCAAATGCAAACTGTATGATTGGAGTCCCAGTGTGCGAACTAAGTCATTTAAGCCTTCATTTACTTAGTTTTCTTTTAAATCATATTCCAAGCCACGTCTGGAGAATCCGAACGCTGGACTCCTGGAAAATAAAGACAAACAACGACAATTAAACTCGGTAAAGCCCCGCGTTTCAACCCTCGCCTAACGTCTTTAGACTTTGTTTCTTACCCTCATTACGTATGCACGGAGAGAAGGAAAAGGGGGGAGGGGAGTAGGAGAGGGAGGCGGGGGGGTGGGAAGGGGAGTAGGAGAGGGAGAGGGAGGCGTGGGGAGGGGGGAGGGGAGTAGGAGAGGGAGAGGGGGAAGTGGGGGGAGGGGGGGAAGAGCCGCAGGTTAATGTAAAGGATCCAATATCGGACACTCCGGGAGAGCAAGGAGTTAGGGGGAGTGGGGAGGGAGGGGAGGGAGGGCGGGGTGGGGAAGGGGACAGGTTGTGGGCGGGGTGGGGAAGGCAATGGGGAGTAGGAGGTGTGAGGGAAGAGAGGGGGAGAGGAGGAGACGACAATTACCCTCCCCGGGGGGGAAACAATAACGACCCAAACCGCAGCTCACCTTCCGCGATAAAGTCGAAATTCCTTTTGCCTGGCCTCGTTCTGGTCGACCTTCTGGACGCCTGCGAGGTCATTTTAAGGGGGGGGGAGGGGTCATAGGTCAAGTGCTTTTCCCAAGGTCACTGAGACACTGACCGCAAAAGAGGAGAGGAGAGAGAGAGAGAGAGAGAGAGAAGGTAGGGGGAGAGCGACCCTTAGGTAAACATTTGACCCCAAGATAATATCGACATTTTGTCATTGCCTTTACCTCCCTGCGTAAAGGTGTTGTTTGACGTCACCTGACACGATACGTACAAGAAAAGAGAGTGTATTTAGGGAGACAGCATAGTGGGGACGGGGGGGGGGGGGGGAAGCACACAAAAGGTAGGCCAGTTTTAGACAAGTTAGATTAGATTGAGAGTTAGCTTGGCCAGGTTAAGTTAGGTTGCGTTAGCTCAGTCTGAGGTTGAGTTACGTTCAGATAAGCTCTGAGTGACTTTACTTGAAAATTCGTAGATGCTCCCTTTTCAATTTTCCCCTAAACTTCCATAACTTTTTTTTATGATCAGGTAATAAACAAGTCACTTTTCATACTCATTTTGACGAACTCGCTCCAATCCACGAACATTTTGACGGTTATAAAAAAAAAAATCTTACGTCTTTATGGAACTTTTTTCTCTCAATTTACCTGATCAGATTTTTGGTAAACGGATAAATCCTCTTATCAGTTGTTCTATGACGCATCAGCCAAGCGAATCTCGGTAATTTAAAAGCTAAATGATAATCTTTAATCATTTTAAACGACAAAATAATCTTTCTTCGTGTCCATGTAACCAAAGAGATAAAATCTTATAATGGAAATTCTATTTTTTTTTTTACAAGAACGTTACTCTTTTTCAATTTCATTTCCCCCTTCTTACTGCCTGCATTCTCTTTTCCCTTCTCACTTTCTACTTCCTTTTCTTGCTCTCGTGTCTCAGTTTCTTCTCCACCATTCATTCGTCCTCTCTCTCTCTCTCTCTCTCTCTCTCTCTCTCTCTCTCTCTCTCTCTCTCTCTCTCTCTCTCTCTCTCTCTCTCACACACACACAGACACTTTATTCTCATTCTTAATTTCCCCCTCTCTCTCGCTCTTTTCCTCTCCTTCCCACTCCCACTCCTCTCTTTCCTTTCCCTTTCCCTTCCATCTCCTCCTTTCCATCCCTTTCCTTCTCCCTCCCCCTCTCCTTCTCCCCTCCTCTCCACCCCTCTCTTCCCCATCCCTCCCCTCACCACCCCTCTCCCCAACTCCCCATCTCCCTAACCCTCTCCACCTCCCCACCCATCTCCCCTCCCCCACTCTCCACCCCCCCTCCAAACCACTCCCATCCACCTTAAAAAAGAAGACAAAAACGGAACTCCATCAGGCTACGCACAAACTTCAAATATACATTTCCAAGGAAACGCGGTCCGGAAATGTGTACTGCTTTTTCGAGGTCGTTTCCTTAACGTTACGTATACTGTGTGTAAACATTATTACTATTTTTACGACGTGTGCTTTACAGGGTATTGTGTGTTCAATGCCCTTCTTGCGTTAAGCGTATCGTGTGCTATTGTATTTTGTATATTAGTTGCATTTGGTTAAAAGGATATCGTCTATGTGTTATTGAATTTGCAATGCGTGTGCAATAAAATACTATACTGATATTATTTGTGCTTAATATACCGTTAAAAAAAAACACACCTGTTAGCAAAGATGATACTTTCTCAGACTTTGTTTAAAACCGCAAGCCTTGTTTTACGTTTTTTTTTTTCTAAAGTCTTTGTTAGTTTTATCATCTGTAAATAACAAAAGAAAAAAAAAATCCAAAAACGAAAAAAGAAACAGACGATCGATCCCAATAAATGAAGCATCACGTCAAGGAGCCGTTTTATTTTGAAAAAGAATTAAAGAAAAAAAAAAAAAATGAGTGATTGATTGGCAGATTCTGAAAGGGCAACTGACGGACGATTTCTTTTTTTTTTCCCTTTTTTTGTATCTATTGTCTAAAGATTTATTTATAGGTTTGCTTGATCACAGAGTATAAAACGTATTCAAATTAGCAATCTATCTCTGTACTGTACATATATTTTTTTTCCCAAATAGGGATGACTCATTCAGATACGTTAGTCATACAGAATAACAAATATATTTCAATAAAAGATTTAAATACAATTCACGGACAATTACTACACACAAAATAACAAAAATGACCACTTAAATAAAACAAAATATTTAAAACACAACACACATACCATCGCTATCATAAACAGACAGCCGCATCAGATCCTCACTCACACAAAAAGAAAATAACATTAATAACAACAAAAATAACAAAAACAATAACAATAATAATAACAACAGCAGCAATAACGACAATAACAACAAAAAGCAATAATAAAAATAACAATAACAACACCAAATCATCACCAACAACAGCACCAACACCGCCACCCATAACAACAGCAACAACAACAACACAACAACAGCAATAGCAACAAGAACACCACCACCAACAACAAAACCACCACAACAACCAAAACAGCAATAACAACCGTGCAACGCAACATCCTGCGAGCGATCATCCCATGTTTAATAAGCTGCCACCTTGACGCTTCATGTCAGTCACTTGCCCATCACACGTCACACAGGTAGCTACATTGCTCCCTCATACCTCATACTCCTCATGTGCCTCATACCTGAACGTTCATTAATTCATTACAGTTCATGGCAGTATTGTGGCTGGGGGGGGGGGGGTATTATAATTGGTATTACTGCTGTGTTTTTGTATTTTTTAATCTAATTTTATTGTTGTTGTGGTGAATGTTTAGGTATTTTTTATCATTATGATCACTGTTGCCTTTCACCATTGATTTATTATTATTTTTATTATTACAATTTGTCCTTCATCTTTCCACCTTCCTCTTATCTTTATCTCCTCTCTTTCTCTTCTCTATTCTTCCGCTCTCCTTCCAGCCTCTCTCTCCTCTCTTTCTCTTCTCTCTGTCTATCTCCCTCTCTGCTTCCCTCTTCGCCTCCCAGTCTCTATATCGGAATCTAGCCCCTCCTATTTCTCTTCCCCCCCCCCTTTCCCTCCTTCCCCTCCCACCTCCAGCCTCCTACATGTTCCTCCTCTCCCCCTCCTCTCTCCAACTCCCTACATTCTCACTCACCCTATCTCCCCTTCCCTCTCCTCTGTTTTCGAATCTCTCCCCTCCCCCCCCTCCCCTCCCACCTTCAGTCACATATTTCTTCCTCTCCTCCCTCTTCTCCTTCCCCCCCCCCTTCCTCTTCCTCTCCCATCTCCAACCCCATACTTTTCTTCCTCTCCCGCTCCCCCACCACCCTTATCCCCCTCCCTTCACCCTATCCCCCTCCCCTCCACCCCATTCCCCCCCTCCACCTATCCCCTCCAGTCCCCATTCCCCTCCCTTACCACCCCCCCCCCTATTCCCCCTCCCCCTGCACCCTATTCCCCCTCCCCCACTCCTTCGCCTCTGTTTTGGAATCCATTCGATTTATGGACGACCCCCTCTCTTCCCCCCTTACCCCCTTCCTCCACACACACCCTTCCCCCTCTCCCCACTCCCACCCCACCCCCACCCCCACACCAACCCCTTCTTGCTTGTTTACCTCCGCGCTGTCCATTTTCCTCAACGAGACAAGGAGGACAGGCCACAACACACGGCGGGAAGGTCAAGTGAGCTGTGTTATGGACGGTGTCTTTTCGCGAGGCAGAACGAGGGCTAATTTCTGGGAGGGGGGGGGGGGGGAGGGAGATGGAAAGGGAGGGGGGGGAGGGAGATGGAAAGGGAGGGAGGGAAGGTGGGATGGGGGGAGGGAATGGAAGGAGGGGGGGGAGGGAGATGGAGGGGGGAGAGAAGGGGGGGGGAGGGAGGGGGAAGGAGGGGAGGGAGGGAGGGAGGAGGGAGGGAGAGAAAGATGAGAGGGGACAAGGGAGGGAGGGAGGAGGAGGAGAGAGAGAGAGAGAGGAGAGAGAGAGAGACAGACAGACAAAAAAAAAGATAGACAAAGACAAAGATAGAGAAGCAGAGCAAGAGAAAGGCAATAAAGTGACGTCGAGACAAGTTAAGATCCTCCTCGACATCTCTCCTAAAGAAGTTCAGATCGACCAGGAAAGCCTTTTTTTTTCTCTCTCTCTCTCTCATTATCCCATCGACATCGACAAAGAGGGGTAATGGATAACCTCAGATTTCAGACTGAAATCGGGAGAGGTTTCAGTCGTCTATATCAATTAAGAGAAGGATTTCAGTCGTCTTTATCAATCAAGAGAAGTTTCCAATCGTCTATATCAATCGAAAAAGGTTTCCAGTCGTCTTCATCAATTGGGAGAGGTTTTCAATCGTCCTCATCAATCAAGAGAAGTTTCCAATCGTCTATATCAATCGGAAAAGCTTTTCAAGGTTTATCAAC
>NC_051387.1:2961770-2976539 GCF_015228065.2 Penaeus monodon | reverse complement strand
CTCCTCCTCTCTCTCTCTCTCTCCCCTCTCTCTCTCTCTCTCCTCTCGTTTTCTCTCCCTCTCTCTCCTCGCTTCTCTCCTATCTCTTCCTCACTTCTCTTCTCCTCTCTCTCTCTCTCCTTTCTTTTTTTCATTCTTTTTTCCTTCGTTTCTAACTTACTTCCTTCCCTACCTATATCTCTTTTTCTGTCACTGTCACTGTCTGTCTGTTCTTCTTTCTTTCTTTCTTTCTTTCCCCACTCTCTTTCTCTCTCTTCCTCTCCTTCTCTTCCTCTTCCTCCCCTTCCTCCCTCTTCCTCTTCTCCTCTTCCTCCTTCTCTTCCTCTCTCTCCCAATATCCACTTTTCTTTCCCCTGCTTATGCTCAGAGACTATTATTTTCATTGTCTCTCGAAGTCTGCAGAATTTAGCCCAAAATCTTGACGAATGGGGCCACGCGAATCTCTATTCCTTATATATTACAATGAAGCAAGACAAAGGTAAATTCGATACACATACGCACACATGCAAATACACACATACTTACAAAAAACGCGCACATACACGCACACACTTACTTACAAAACACGTACACACACATACTTATAAAATTCTCTCTCTCTCTCTCTCTCTCTCTCTCTCTCTCTCTCTCTCTCTCTCTCTCTCATCTCTCTCTCTCTCTCTCTCTCTCTCTCTCTCTCCCCCTCACCTTCTCTCTCACACACACACACACACACACACACACTAACACAAACACACACACACACACACACACACATACACACACACACGACACACGACACACTTTGAGACACCCACACAATGACCCTCTTGGAAAAAAATGTAAACAAATCGCATATTTATGTTGTTTGTGTACACTGCCCCGCATGATGCGATTTGCGTCAGAGCCTTGTGCCTCATGTCCTCATGATCCCTCTCATCATGTCCTCATAAATCCCCCCACGCCCACGCTGCTATGCTCGCGCCCGCCCCTTGGCTCTCCCTCTATCCCCTGTGCACTCATAACCCTCTCTCGTCGCCGCCCTCACGCCCACGCCCGCGTCGTCTGCACTGCTTCTCTCACGCCCTCATCAACTCCCTCATCACCTTTGCTCGAGACACCACCCGCACACGCGCCCGCAGCCTCATAAAGACGGCCTGTTATCTCGCCCGTGAGACAAGCTCGAGTAAGGGGAGGGGGGGGGGAGGCGGAGAAGGGGGGGGGGGTTGACGGGGGGGGGGGGTCCTGGCGCCTGGTCGGTCATGTGTGTGTGCGAGGGGACGCTAGGGGGGGGGGCACACCAACAGATATGCAGATCAGTTAACGAATATGTGTACATATGAAAGTATACATCCATACGTAAATATATACACACACACACACACACACATTATATATATATATAATATATATATATATATATATATATATATATATATATATATATATTATATATATATGTATGTATGTATGTATATATATACATATATACATAAATATATATATTATATATATATATATGATTTTATATGTATATATATATATATATATATATATATATATATATATATATACACATATACTTACACATACACATATCCATATACATAAATATGCATATATACATCGCAATCTACCTCTACCCATCTCCCCTCCTCTTTCACTTATCCCTCTATCCCTTCTATTCATCTCTTCCTCTCTCCTTCTATCCCCTAATTCGCTCTACCCCCCCCCCCTTCCCACAGACCCGACAGAAACTACAACAATAATTCCTTCAGGGTTTTTTTTTTTCTGTACAATTTGATTTCTTAAATAAACCTCATTTAAAATCCTTTCTTTCCCGGGCATATGTATCGAGCGTCCGAATCCTTGCCAAGGAGAGGGAAAGAAAGAATGAAAAAAAAAAGGGAAAAGAGAGAATAAGAAAAAAGAAAAAGAAAGAAAAAAGCAAAAAGAAAGAAAAAAAGAAAAAATAAAGGAAAAAGAAAGAAAAAAAGAAAAAAGAAAGAAAAATTAAGAGAGAAAGAAAGAAAGAAAAAAGACGGAAAGAAAGAACACACCCCCACACACACACACACACGCACAGAAACACAAGAAAAATACGTACGACGAAAGAAAGGAAGAAGACAAGCAGAGAGAAATAGACGCCGATAAAGATCTCGAGAGAAAAGATCGCCAATAGAAAACGAGGCAAAACTTCCAATAGAAAACGGAGGTGGCGTGGCCCAGCGATTTCCCGGCGCGATAGCGTTGCGAGGAACAGAAAGAGGTGGCAGAAACACGGCCGCTAAAGAAGGAATGGCATGACAGGCGTGACAGGGATGGGGTGGGAGGGCTGAGGAGGGGTGTGGGGGGGTCGAGGAGGGGTGAGGGGGGTGGGGGGTATGAGGAGGGGTGTGGGGAGGGTCGAAGAGGGGTGTTGGGGGTATGAGGAGGGGTGTGGGGGGTCGGATGGTAAGGGGGGCAGTGGGTGGGGAGATACGGGGATAATGAAGATATTTAAAGCGAGAGAAGGTTGATATTTTTCTTCCCTCTCTTTGGGAGGGCAAATAAAGATCGCTAAAAATCACACTATTTGCGAATAAGTCCCCCTTCTATATTCACAAATTATGACATTGCCAGTCTGAGAGAATATATATATATGTGCATATATAATACAAAATATTCGCAACACAACTGTCAATTCATGCTACTGTGACGTGCAATATTTTACTCGATTGCCTGAGGGCGACGCACGTGAACTGAATTTCCTTGTGTGAGTATCCGCCCATTTTCCTAATTCCTGACGCCCTAATTACAAAATATCATAATGTAAAATAATAATAATAACAACAACAATAACAAAAATAATAATAGCACAATCAATCAGGAATTAAAAACGAACAACGGCCATCCCTTGGCTTAAATGTACGCAGCAGCGGGGTTAAAATCCGGTAGCTCAGGCGCCCTTATGCCAATCGTCTTAAATATCAATCAAACATTTATAAAAACAATAATCCTCACTTTCGAACAATACCACCCTCCGCCCTTTCGTTTTTGGTCCCTTCCACCCTGCCTCTCCCTCCTCCCTCCTCCTTCATTCTCTTCTCCTTTCCCTCTCCCTCTCCCTCCCCCCTCCCCTTACATTCTCTCCTCTTTCCCCTCTTCCTCTTTCTTTAGCCTTGCTCCATCCCTCACCTTCTCCTCCCTTTCCCTTTCTCCTCTCTTTCTCTCCCCTTTTCCTATATATATAGCTTACACTTTTCCTCTCCACTCTCCATTCCCCCTTTCACTCTCACCCTCCACCTCCCTCTCCTCCCTTTTCCATTTTCATTTTACTCTACCCCTCTCCCTCCCTCCCCTCCTCTCTCCTTCCCCCTTTCCCTCTCCCTTCCTTCCCCTCTCCCTCTTCCTTTCCCCCTTCTTCCTTCTTCCCTCATCCTCCCTCCTTCCCCCTCTCCCTCTCTCCCTCCCTTCTTCCTCTCTCCTTCCCCCTTTCCCTCTCCCTTCCTTTCCCTCTCCCTCTCCCTTTCCCTCAACCTCCCTCCTTCCCCTTCTCCCGCTCTCCCTCCCTCCTTCCCCCCCTCCCCTCCCCCCCCCCTCATCAAACGGCGAGCAGGCAGACCCTCGACACTTGAACAATAAGGCAGGAAAGGCGAGCCGGGTTCGAGTATGGGATGGCTGGTGCGGGCGGGCGGGCGGGCGGGCGGGCGGGAAGGTCCTGCAGGTGTGCGAAAAAGAGCACGCGGGGCTAAGGGTGTGGGGGGAGGGGGAGGGAGGGGGATTAGTGCCCCCATCTACTTCTCTTCTCCTCCGTCTTCTCCTCCTTGTTCTTTGTTTCTTCTCCTTATTCCATTTCTCCTCTCCTTTCTTTATTCTTGCTATTGTTATTATCATAATCATCCTTCTTCTTCTTCTTCTTCTTCTTCTTCTTCTTCTTCTTCTTCTTCTCTTTCTTCTTCTTCTTCTTCTTCTTCTTCTTCTTCTTCTTCTTCTTCTTCTTCTCCTCCTCCTCCTCCTCCTCCTCTCCTCCTCCTCCTCCTGCATATCCCGTTCGATTTTTTTTTATTTTGCTTCTGTTCTCCTCCCTATCATCATCAAATATTCATTATAATCACCCTTCTTCTCTTTGCCTCTCCCCTTCCATTAACTTACATTCACTTGTGCATTGCAATAATCTCCGTCTTCCATTTCTTCTTCGCTCGAAAGAATCACGAAATAAGGAAAGCCACGAAAATATAACCGAACGTGGGCACAAGAGAATCGCTAAGAAAAGCTAAAGAAAACAGATAAATCCTTTTCCTAGTGTTGTTGTTTCTTTTCTTTCTCCTTCTCCCCTTCTCTTGCCATCTTTCTTCTTCCCTCTTTTCCCACCCTCCTCTTCGTTTTCCGCCTCCTCTAAATCTCTCTCCTCCACTTTTTTTCTTTTTCTTCTTCTTCGTCGTCTTCTCCTTTAATATTCCTCTTATTTTCTTTTCCTTCTTTCTACTTCCTACTCCTTCCTTTCTCCTTCTCCTCATCTTCATTATTATTATTGTTATCATCATCATCATTGTAATCATTCTGATTACTACTGATTATCACTGTCATTATCATCACTATTATGATTATTATCATCATTATTATTACCATTATCATTATTATTATTATCATAATTATTCTTCCTCTACTTTCTCCATCTCCTCTCGCCTCTTCCCTCTTCCTCCTTCCCCCTTCCCCCTCCCTCCTCCTTCCCCCCTTACCCCTTCCTCCCTTCCCCTTCCCTCCTTCCTCCCTCCTTCTTCCCCCCTTACCCCTCCCTCCTTCCACACCAATTTTCCCCTTCCTCCCTTCCCCCTCCCTCCTTCCTCCCTTCCCCCTCTCTCCTTCCCCCTTCCCCCCTCCCTCCTTCCTCCCTTCCCCCTTCCTCCTTCCTCCACCTCCTCCTGTTTCCCCATTTCCCAACCTGCACACGCAAATAAACACAGAATTGCAAGGGATCGCGTCCAGATAGCCTTCACCAGCACACACACTCCTGAGGATTTATCTACGCAAGGGGAGAGTGGAGGGGGTGGAGGAGGTGGAGGGCGGGGTGGAGGAGGGAAGTGGAAGAGGGGGGTGAAGGAAGAGTGGGAGAGTGAGTGGAAGGGAAGAAATGGAGAAGAGAAAGAAGAGAAGGGAGCAAGACGGAGGTAAGGGAGCGGGGGGCGGTAGGGGGGGGCTGGGGAGCAAGACGGGGGGGCGGTGAGGAAGAGCTGCATCTTATCCTCCCCCCCCCCACAACCTCCTCTCCCGCCCCTCCCATCTCCATCCTTCTTTAATCCTAAATGGCAGCTTCTATGTCGATTGAGTGACAGGGATGAATCATAGTATGCAAGTTTATACTCTGAGGCTGTTGGCGGATCCACGTCCGTGCGTGCTTGCAACGTGTCTGCATGTGTGCGCCTGCGTTGACATGCATGTATACGTGTATGTACAACGCTGTGTATACGTTTTTATTGCATATACTTTTGCATATGAAGTGCACATACACATGGATATATGATATATATATATATATATATATATATATATATATATATATATATATAGTGATGTATGTATATTATTTATATTGTTGTTGTGTGAGGTGTGTGTGAGGTGTGTGGTGTTGGTGGAGAGTGGTGAGGTGAGTGGGTTGTGTGTGTGTGAGAGTGGTTGGTGGTGATGTGGTGTGTGTTGGTGTTGGGTGTTGGTGTTGGTGTGTGTGTGTGTGCGTGTGTTGCGTGGTGCGTGTGTGGTGGTGCGTGGTGTTGTGTGTTATATGTGAGTATGTGCATTCGTAATTGATGCTGCACCCATTTGTGTGTGTGTGTGTGTATATAGTTTATGTGTATTAGTATTATGTATTTATATAGGTTTATGTGTATTGATGTTTGTGTGTATTGTGTTGTATTGGTGTTAGTGTTGTGTGTTGATGTGTATGTTGTTTTTTGTGTTGTGTGTTGTGTTTATATATATATATATATATATATATATATATATATAAATACTATACATACATGCACACACACACACACACACACACACACATGTATAATCTATATACTGCATGTGCGTGTATGTGTACTGAGCGCAGCCATATGTATTGTACATTTGTGCGCAGTGTGCGTACAGTAAATTCGTTTCCTTTGCCCCCGACGTCCAACTGCATGCAAACGCGAAGAATTAGAGAGTCTGTATAAGCTTTATGTGCATCTATACGATTGCATGCATGACCGGAGACCCACTGAAAACGCGTTTATGTGTTGATGCGGATGAAACCATGTGCGAGGAGCCAGGGAGTGTGCGTGTGTGTATGCGTATGTATATATGTGTCTGGGTATGTGCGTATTGTATGTATGTGTCTCGTGTGTGTGCGCAGGCCGAGCGTAGCACAACTGTCAAGGCGTATAAAGTTGCATCATTCATTCACAGGATGACTTATCCTCTCTTAAATGTCATCGCCTGTCTAAGACCACCTTTTATTGCGTTTCTCTTCCATTTTTTATCCCTTTCCACATCAAGTGTCACTTTTCTAATGGCTTCGTTTTTTCCCCTCGACTTCAGCGGCGTCGCCTCGACCCTCGACACCCGCCCTGAGGCCCAGCTGCTGCGACTATCACTATCCTCTTCCCCTGTCCCTTCTCTCGCCTCCCCTTCTCTCGTCTCTCCCTTCTCTCTCCTCTCTTGCCCTTTCTCTCGCCTCTCTTGCCCCTTTCTCTCTCCTCTCTTGTCCCTTCTCTCGCCTCCCTTCTCTCGCCTCCCTCTTCTCTCTCCTCCCTCTCCCCTTCTTTCGCCTCCCCCTTCTCTCTCCTCTCTTGCTCCTTCTCTCTCCTCCCTTGCCTCTTCCCTCTTCGCCTCTCTCCTCTCTTGCCCTTTCTCTCGCCTCTCCTATCTCCTCCTTTGCCTCTTCCCTCTTCGCTTCACACAAGTTCCTCTAGTCGACGCGTTTTTTTTTTTTCTCCCTCTTTCCTAATTGTTTTCTTTCTTTTTTTTTCTATTTTCCTTATATCTGGTCTGTATTTAAGCTATTATCTGTATTTTTTTTTCTCTCCTGTGTTTTCTATTATCATCTTTTTTTCCCATTCTCTCCTTTCGTACATTCTTCTCCTTCTCCCTTAGTTGGTTCCCACCTTCTTCTTTCATTCCTTCTCTCCTTCCTTCCTTCCTTCCCTTCCATCCTTCTTTATCTTCGTCCTTCCTCCGTCCCTCCCCCCCTCCCCTCTCTCACTTTCCCCATTACCTCCCTTCCTTCTCTCTCTCCCTCCTTCCTTCTATCTCCTCTCCCTCCTCCCCTTTCTCTCCCTCCTTCCCTCCCCTTTCTCACTCTCACTCTTCCCTCCCTTCCCTCTCTCCCTCCCCTCCCTCCTTCCCTCTTTCTCTCTCTCCCTCCCTCCCTCCCCCCCTCTCCCCCTCCCCCCTCTCCTCCCTCCCCTCCCCCCTCTCCTCCTTCTCTCCCCTCTCCCTCCCTCCCCCTCCCCCTCCTTTCTCTCCCCTCCAGCCTCTGAGACTCACTGGCCTTGGGTTCCCGTCTTGTGGGGAATACAGAACGCATAATTTGCCATAAAAGATCGCGGAAGAAAGGAGGATAAAAAGGAAACCGAGAGATTGGGGATGGGAAAAAGAAGGGAAGAGGGAAGGAGGGAAGATAGGAGGGAGGGAGGGAGGGAGGGAGGGAGGGAGGGAGGGAGGGGGGTAGGGAGAGGGAATGTAGGAGGGAGGAAGGGAGGGAGAGGGAAGGAGGAAGGTAGGGAAAGAAGGAAAGAGTGAAGGAAGGATGGGAAGGAGAGAGAGAGAGAGAGAGAGAGAGAGAGAGAGAGAGAGAGAGAGAGAGAGAGAGAACGAGAACGAGAACGAGACATAGAAACAAAAGAGGAAAAGAGAGATAAAGAGAGAGAGAAGACCAGAACAGGAGAAGGATTCAGAGAGGAGCGAGTGCTAAGGGTGACACCGATCTCCATGTGGCGTGCCGAGCGTCGTCGAGGCAAGCCGAAGACCTCGTCATTTGCAGAGTTTAGGACACGGGGGCTTGTAAGCGAGACAAACCTCTTGCCCATTTTAAGGCAACTTTATCGGCCTTGGCGGTTCGCGTGCTGGACACTTGACTTTAAGTTGGGAGAAATGAACCGATGTTTACGCGAAGGGGATCGTGCGGCCATCTCGAAAATCACGCAAAAAAAAAAAAAAAAAAAAAAAAAAAAAAAAAAAAAAAAAAAAAAACACACGCACTTTTAATGACTTCCTTCGCTGGCGCTGCTTCTGACAAACAATACAAGCGATATCTAACAATTTATAAGGGAGATCCTCATGTTCAGCGCTGGTCTCATGTCGAACGTTTCAAGTCTGAGATGAAGTAGCTAATTTAGGACATGTCTTGATATTGCTAAATGTAATTATCTGAAAAAAACCTTCTATCTACAAATTCCGTCTTTATTTTGAAAAAAAATATATATACCAATATTATCTCCAGGATCGCTTACATATAAATGAAACTTGAGGAAAACATGGAAGGCCGTAACAAATCCTAAATAGAAGAAAAGAAAAAAAAAAAGAATATTAACAGACAGCAACCAGCAAACTGAAATGAAGACACGGAATTCTTACCTAAATGAATGACATGAAACAACGAACATATATTTCGCCCTTACACTAACTTACTCTATAATATTATATTTCCTGTTTCTTCAACTTTCCTCGTTTTCTTTAGTAGTATCATGAATTAGTCACGATGTAAGACCCTCTTAAAATATATATTTTCGTGTCAAAGTAATATTCACAACAAAACAAAGCTTGACCAAGTATGATCTTTTTGATTTTATGTAACGATTAATTAACTCTCTCATACTCTCTCTCTCTCTCTCTCTCTCTCTCTCTCTCTCTCTCTCTCTCCCTCTCTCTCTCCCTCTCTCTCTCCCTCTCCCTCTCTCCCTCCCTCTCCCTCCCTCTCTCTCTCCCTCTCCCTCTCCCTCTCTCCCTCCCTCTCTCCCTCTCCCTCCCTCTCTCTCCCCCTCTCCTTAAATATCACTCCCGAGAACTCTCCTTCTTTTCCCAATCTCTCATTTCTAAATCAAAATAACAACAGACGGAGTTTCAAATTTAGACGTTGCAGTCAGATCTTTCGTAACTCCCACAGGATCTCAAGTGTTGCCAATAGTCGCTAATTCATCCCTAATTCGCTACGTTTATTCGTTAGCAGATGGAGGCACCCACATTCCTGTTCTTCCTTTTAAAATATCATCAATTGATATCTTGACCGATTGAAGACGATGAAGACCTTAGTAGTATCCGATGTACCATATATTCATTTTGCATACACACACGCAAGCACGCACAAGAGACGCATTTCTGTATATGCGTGCACGAAATTTCACACACACAAGAGAGAAAAAAAAAAAGTTATTGTAATAACAAGCTTGATGAAAACGAGTAAAAAGTATTCAAAGTGTCAATTGTCGAATCGAACTCTCATTTCGAAAAAAAAAATATTAATGATAATGACAATGATAACGATAATAGTGATGATGATGATAACAACAAAATAGTAAATAAAAAAGCAAATAAATAAGTAAACAAATATACACAAAAAAACACGAATCATTAACACAAAAAAAAACGCTCTAAAAGCTAATCATTTGTTGATAATCTTAATGAAAAGCCACGCAAGAAATCAATCCCCAAACACGCTTATTAAGAATGTATTTGTCCGAAAGATTTAAACGACATGGGTGATTAGGAAACTCAAGACTCTTTCGGCTTCGCTCTCTCTCTCTCTCTCTCTCTCTCTCTCTCTCTCTCTCTCTCTCTCTCTCTCTCTCTCTCTCTCTCTCTCTCTCTCTCTCTCTCTCTCTCTCTCTCTCTCTCTCTCTCTCTCTCCTCTCTCCTCTCTCTCCTCTCTCTCTCTCCTTTCTCTCTCCTCTCTCTCCCCTCTCTCTCTCCCTCTCTCTCTCCCTCTCTTCTCTCCCTCTCCTCTCGTCCTCTCTCTCTCTCTCTCTCTCTCTCTTCTCTCTCCCTCTCTCTCTCTCCTCTCTCTCCCTCTCTCTCTCTCCTCTCTCTCTCTCTCTCTCTCTCTCTACCTCTCTCTCTCTCTCTTTCTACCTCATCTCCTTTTCTTCCTCCTCCTCCTTCCTTCTTTCCTTCCTCCTTCTCCTTCTCCTCCTTTTCTTCCTCCTCCTCCTCCTTTTCTTCCTTCTCCTCCTTCATTTCTTCCTCCTTCTTCCTCGCGATTAATCGCTCGTTGTGGCATTCCTCTCTACATTGTGATTCTCTCTTTTGTGATTTTTTATTATTGTGTTTTTAATCCTCATCATTATGATAATTATCTCATCAGCATTCTTAATGCCATAACTACCAAAGTGATTATCACAATAATAATAATTCTTATTATTTTATCGTTATTGTTATTGATATCATTATGATAATGATAATGGTCGTGGTGATGGTGATGGTGGTGATGATGATGATGATGATGATGATGATGATGATGATGATGATGATGATGATGATGATGATGATGATGATGATGATGATGATGATGATGATGATGATGAATGTAATATAATGATGATATAAAACATATATGATGATGATAATAAAATAACAACATAATGATAATAATAAACAAAATAATAATATATGATAATAAAATAATAATAACAATAATACAAAAAATAATATAACCCATATATATAAGCATAAAATATAACCTGTGCCACACTCATACAAACAAAATCATAAACCTATATGTTAATTTATCAAAGACAAAGTTTACAGAACCTCTGTTCTCCGCTCCCCTACACCGCCTTTCTCCCTACCTTATCCCTACATCTCTCCTCCCTCCCCGCTCTTGCTCCCTCCCCCTCCCCCCCATCCCCACGACCCCCTCCATCCCTTCCCATCCTCCCTACACCCCCTCTTCTCCCTCTCCCCCTTCCCCCCTCCCTCTCCTTCTCTCTCCTCCCATAAACACACCACGACCATAATACAATCAAATTACAATCATTTACATCACTTTCCCTTCCCTCCTTTCTCCCTCTCTCTCTTCTCTCTTCTCTCTCTCTCTCTCTCTCTCTCTCTCTCGAGCTCGCTCTCTCTCTCTCTCACTCTCTCTCTCTTCTCTCTCTCTCTCTCTCTCTCTCCTCCCTCCCCTCCCTCCCTCCCTCCTCTCTCCTCTCCCTCTCCCTCTCTCTCTCTCTCTCTCTCCTTCGCTCTCGCTCTCGCTCTCTCTCTCGCTCTCTCTCTCTCTCTCTCTCTAGCTCGCTCTTTCTCTCTCCTCTTCCCTCTCTCTATCTCCTCTTCCCTCTCTCTCTATCTCCTCCTCTTTCCTCTCCCCTCTTCTCTTCCCCTTCCTCCCCTCTTCCCTCTCGCCCTCATCCTCCCTCGATATAATTACCCCCCCCCCCCCTCTCCAACGAAGCCCTGTCGCGCGCCCGCACGCGAGAACAGGCCCTCCTCCGCACGTGCCACTGTTGCAGAGCCGCTGCTGGCAACTGCCGTTAAACACTTGGAAAGCTTTAATTGACTCGCTTCACTCAAATCACCGCTCGCTCGGACTCCATTCCTCACTAATCTAATCTTGATGGCGCTATTAGAAATTCTGATGCTTAATTCTTCCTGAGGTTTTTTTTTCTCTCTCTCTCTAAACTTTTTTTTCTCTCTCTCAACTTATTTTGTTGTTGTTGTTGTTGTTGTTGTTGTTTTTCCCTCCTTTCTTGACTTGTTTGTATTTTTGGAAGTCGTTAGCTTTGTATTGGGGGGGGGAAGGGGGTAGGAAGGAGGGAGGGAGGAGAGAGGAGAAGGAGAAGAAGGAGGTGGAAGAGGAGGAGGAGGAGGAGGAGGAGGAGGAGGAGGAGGAGGAGGAGGAGGAGGAGGAGGAAGAGAAGGAGGAAGAAGAGGAGAAGAAGAAGAAGAAGAGGAGGAAGAAAGGAGAAGAAGATGAGGAGGAAGAAGAAGAAGATGAGGAGGAGGAAGAAGAGCAGAAGAAGAAGAAGAAGAAGAAGTCTCGATATAAATATATCCATAACTACATACACATGTTTATATTCATATATTTAAACATCTTTATTAATAGATAGATAAATAAACAGATATATACAAAGATATAGTTAGGCAGACAGACAGACAGACAGATATAAATACCAAATACCCATAAGTACAAAGAAAGTCGAAATGAAAACACAATTAGTATCCATATCCGGAAAGCCGGATATCCAAAGAGGTGAGATTTAAGCGGATTATGACCCGACACCGAACGCCCCCCCCCCCCCACCCAAAAAAAAACGGATGTTTGACCTTCCGGATAAGCGAATTATAATGCCTATCGGATAATCTGATACCCCCGGAGAATACCGACCGCCCGAACCGTCGATATTCCGGATAAGCGGGAAAAAACGCAGGAAAGGAGGTTCATAGCATGCAATACGGTCGAGCAAACAGAGCAATAAAATCCGGATATTACAAACGGCACGGCGAATATTGCATAGGAATGGACAATGCACACTCGCGCTGCAATTGCGGTTACGGATGATTTTATTTCTTTTTTTTATGATGATGATATCGATAATAATAATAAGAATGAGAATATAATCATATTTAATATATTTTAATAATTTTCAAAATATATGATGATGATAATAATGAAAAATGATGATAATAATAATAACAATAATGATAATAATAATAATAATAATGATCATGATAATATAAATAATGATAACGACGATGACGATGATGATGACGATCATAATAATAATGCTAATCACATCACACAGAATAAATTATCAATATATATACACACATTTTTCTTTTCACGATAACCACCACATACCGGACACTTCAAAATTCCGTAAAAGTGGGGTTGCAGAACATGCATAAAAGCCCATATCATATTTACACGCTTTTACTGCCCCATAAATCTCGCTCGCGTATATTTTTTTTGCGCAATATTATCAATGCGCATCATTGTTTCGAGGCATATCTGCTAGCGAAAATGTGCTACGTTTCTTGTATTCTCTTCAGGTGCATCGATTTCGTTTTTTGTTGTTTTTTTTGTCTTGTTCAGCTATTTCTCTCGCTCTCGCTCTCGCTCTCGCTCTCTCTCTCTCGCTCTCTCTCTCTCGCTCTCTCTCTCTCTCTCTCTCTCTCTCTCTCTCTCTCTCTCTCTCGCTCTCTCTCTCTCTCTCTCTCTGTCTCTCTCTCTCTCTTTGTCTCTCTCTCTCTCTGTCTGTCTCTCTCTCTCTCTCTCAATCCAACCCTCACCCTCTTCCTCTTCCTCTCCCCCCTTTTCCCTCTCTTTCCCCTCCTCCCAATCACTCAACCCCCCCTCTCCCCCTCCCTCCCTCTCTCTTCCTCTCTCTCTCTCTTTTCCCCCTCTCTCTCCCTTCTCCCCCTCCCCTCCCTTCTCCCCCTCCCCTCCCTTCTCCCTCCCCCTCTCCCTCCCGCCCCCCTCTCTCTCTCAACTAACAAGCTAAAAAACAAACTCCTCACATATTCGCGGCAATAAGCCCCCCGAACCAATAAAACAGATAAATGCATGCATAAATCAACCGGAACGAGATCAAAACCTACTAAAGCCCCTTCCGACCTCACTGAGCGCTGTAATTGTTAGGCATTACTTCCTCTACACAGGATCAAATAGTTTTATTCCGATGGGTCGAAGCCTTTAATCTTTTCTATTGCGTTACAAACCCGCCGAATTAAATACTTTATTCACGCGAGCATGCTGGGGGGTCCGCCGTGTTTTTTTTTTTGGTGTGTGTGCGTGTCGTGTCGTGTGTGTGCGCCGGACCTGGCGATGCGCTTTCTAGCCAAAATATGGAAGTTTTGATCGACTCTGTGCCATTTCCATATACAGGTATATATGAATCTGGCCACTTCCATATACCGGTAAATATGAATTCGTTATTTTCAGTCGACTCTGTGCCATTTCCATGTACCGGTAAATATGAATTTGTTATTTTTGGTCGACTGTGCCATTTCCATGTACCGGTAAATATGAATTTGTTATTTTCTGTCGACTCTGTGCACTTCCATATACCAGTAAATATAAATCTTTTAGTTCGATCGACTCTATACCACCATCATAAAACGGGTAAATGTAAATCTGTTATTTCACACCGCTGGGACGGTCTAAACGCAAAGGCCATACGAAGAGGGTAGGCACTCTGTATCAAATGAAATGTTCACGAAAAATAAAAACATTCAGGAAACCAATATCCCCAGCTGTATATTCATGAACGAAAAAAAAGAGAAACGAACACGAGCATAAAATACTTGAGCTTAACTCCTGCTACGAGGTACGAACTGCACACTCCACCCGAAACCTTTTCGTTATACTTACCTTTATTTCTCACTGAAGATACGACTAAGAACATTTACTCGAAATAAAATTTTTTTTACGTCCATCTTATCCTAATAGTTTCGTTATCATCATACTGTTCTTTCATTCGCAAACCCAGGAATCATTTATCAAATACGAAACGCGAACTATAAAATGTAATATGATCCACCCCTTAATTCTACCTTAATTAAGAAGCCAACTTAATATCTACCTGTCCCTCGACTCCCCCCCCATCCCCATCCCCCTGATTAATTTCCCTCCCACCTCTCCCGTTTAACCACCACTGCCCTTGACTGACCCTTGACCCCGGCCTGTGTCCACACCGTGTAATTAGGTCAAGGCGCTTCTGTGGACGCTGAGTGCCCGGAGACACGAGGGCGTCACCTCCCACCTCCCTGCTCGCGAAGGTCAGGTCACGGCCTCTCACCTCTTTTGGAGAATGCCCCCGCCCCCCTCCGCTGGTGATAATCTAGGTC
>NC_051387.1:2940656-2950656 GCF_015228065.2 Penaeus monodon | reverse complement strand
ACCAATAATAATTAAATGTTACTGGAAGTTTCGTACACAACCTTTACTGATTCAAATTCCAACCGCACACTACTCTGCTCATAAACCAGATTAGTTGACAGATAAACACAGTATTTAGCTCAATGGCAGGGTAAGTATCATGGCAGTAAATTTCTCTCACGAGCCAGCCTATCGCCGCTTATCCTAAGCTTGTTTTTCGAAGTCCAAGTTGCAATGCAGCATTATCAATTATTATCCTCCCCACACATTGTGTTTGTTCATACAGGTTCTTTACTTTTAAACCAGATAAATCTTTTCAACCCTTTAACATGTAGTCCACAAGGTTTGAAAAGCCATAGTGGTTTCTGCAACTGTTATTAAGGTCATCACATGAATAATTTAGGGGACACAGTGCTCCCGCCTTCATAAAGTGATTAGAAATGAATACCACTGAAAAAAAGAGGTGGATTGTACCCTGACATCCGCCGAGATGACCCCTGGATGTTACATAAGATGTTTTTGCAGATTAATACTGTACATCCTAAGCCTAATTATGGAGAACGTGGTGAGCCTTAAGAAAAGATGGATAGGAAAGGGATCTAATGTTGCTTTCAGGTGGAAGAGCATTTCTTCAGTTTGTCACCTTGGCGACCTTGTAATAATAATACGGAAGACCAGAAACAGGGGAATATCACACCCCCATTCACTGTGGGTGTCGGAGATGACTTCGGGGTAAATTTGTTGTCTTTTGATTCTAAAACAAATGTCGAATTGAGTTGAGCGAGTTCACGCACCGGTCGCTTGCATATTAGTGGTTTCACGCCGTGTTAGCTTCAACATTTCCTCCTATTGTTGTTCATCGCCCGGGAAAATTACTGGAACAATGATATTGCCATTTTTCCCCCGCTGATGATTGTTTCAGAACGCCGAATCCTTGAGTGAATATGTCGATTCCGATGTGGTTTTTGTCTCGCAATCAATATGGCATTGTGACAACATGGCGTTCGAATCGGTATAATGAAGAATTATATATATTTGAATATATGAACGTGTGTTTTGTACCCGCATACTAAGCAATAGCAGAGTGTTTGTCTCTCTGTCCGTGACGGTTTCGACGTCTGAGACTCGTGTCCAAATTTCCCCCCAAAGCTCTTTTCCCTCAGGAGGTGCAAAGATCAAGTCCCTGATCCCTGTCTTTGAGGTCTCGCTCTCCACCGTTGTCTTTTGTTTGGCGTTTGGAGAAGTAAAATGTGCTTCTTCGTAACCCAGTGTCCGGAGAGCAGTCGGTGTGATATGAAGTGTGTGATGTAAGGCTATTTTTTTTTCTGGGAGTTATAGGAGAGACAAATGAACAGAGGTGTGTGTGTGTGTGTGTGTGTGTCTGCGTCTGTGTCTGTGTATGTCTCTGTAAATAAAAATAAAAAAAATGAAAAAATCCTACACTGTCCCTTTTATCCTTTATTTTGCGTTCTCCCGCCCATTAAACCTTCCCATTCGACAACAATGACGAGGAAATGCATTACGTGATCCAGCACAGCGAATCCATTACCGCCAAGTCATTTCTCCAGAAGTAGTTTGAAATCAACGCCTAAACCTCAGTCGTAAGATGCCGTTGTCCTTAAATGCCAAAGCACATTCTTTTTTCTTTTCTTCCTTTTCTTCTTCCCTCGGTAAAGTTAATCATCCCCTCTTGGTCCTTAAAGGAAAAATGATACAACACAAACGAAATAATTCCAAGTCGCAGTAGTTCCAGTTTTCTCTCTCGCTCGTTTTAAATAATATCGACACTTTAGGAGGCATTTTTTTCGACACCGGTGAGTGAAAATGCCCCACTTGGCATAGCGAACAAGATACCCTCACTTTCTTGACCTCCCTGCCTCCTCCACCCCCTGCGTCCACGGGCCACCACGTCACGGATGTGTATCTTTAAGAGGTTAATTATACTGTCTCATTTAGTATTAGTATTGCTTTTCCCCTCGAGGTTTAATTAATTATTTTGCTATATATATATGTATTTGTATAGATGTGCGTGTGTGTGTGTGTGTGTGTGTGTGTGTGTGTGTGTGTGTGTGTGTGTGTGTGTGTGTGTGTGTGTGTGTGTGTGTG
This sequence comes from Penaeus monodon, assembly GCF_015228065.2. NCBI lineage: Eukaryota > Metazoa > Arthropoda > Malacostraca > Decapoda > Penaeidae > Penaeus > Penaeus monodon. The sequence continues at coordinate 2,948,571 of NC_051387.1, read as the reverse complement.
TGTGTGTGTATGCATAGATATGTGTATATATATGCTCACACACACACACACACACACACACACACAACACACATACACACACACACACACACACACACACACACACACACACACACACTCACACACAGATAGGTACATTCAAATCCATATATATTTATAGATATATATATATGCACACACACGCACGTAAATTCGTGCGTGCGTGCGTGCGATTTATGCCCGATCATATTTTTGCCGTATTAGTGAAGTCTGGAAATAAGAACAGCCAAGGACTTCTAAATTTATAGTGATTTAAGAAAACGTAAATGATAAGAGGCGGGGAAAAGGAATAAGCGGTAAGATAACGAAAGCAAAGGAGAACTCGGATAGATTAATTGATATTTATAATGATATTGATAACTATAATTAGGATGATAATTATGCTCTCATTTATCATAATGATAATGATGGAAATCTTTAACTGTTGTTAATAATGATAATAATAATAACTATGATAATATAGTGAGAACAGTCGTCATGATTATAATCATAACTGGATTATTGTTGATAATGACTAATGATAATGGTGATATTGTTATTGCTACCAGTATCATTATTATTATTAATTTATTGTTATCATATTATTATTGTTGTTATATATTTTTGTTGTTATATATTTTTATATTTGTATGTTATATATTTTTTATCATTATCATTATTGTTATTATCATTAGCAATATTATCATTATCATATCATTGTCATCATAATTAACATTACAATCATTACTTTCTTATCTCTATGTTTGCATTGAGGATTATTATTATTTATCATCATTATAATCATTATTTTTTTTATCATCACATCATCATTTTATTGCCATCTGAGAGCTGGGATACGTGGCAAGGGCAAACTCGAAAGGATATCGCGTTAATCCAAAGAAGAGATTCACAGGCGTAAATACGGAATCCTGAAATTGCGAAAACACTGCTACACTGCTTGACTTGCGAGAGGCCATTATTGCATGGAAGGTCGTTTCGAGATTTGAGATCGCAGATTCTAAGGAAAGGATTTCACACTTCCGAATCGTTTTTACTTTATTTTATCTTATTTGTTTGTTTGTTTATTTATTTTGAAGATCTGGTGAGCTTGCGAAATCGGTGTCGTAACTTCAAAGTAGAGTGATTTAATGTACCGTTTTCTGTCTGTCTCTGTTTTTCTCTTTCTATTCTCTCTCTCTTCTCTTTCTCTCTCTCTCTTCTCTTTCTCTCTCTTCTCTTTCTCTCTCTCTCTTCTCTTTCTCTCTCTTCTCTTTCTCTCTCTCTCTCTCTCTGACTGTAACGGGTTTTCGTATCTTAGGCAGGAATCAAAAAACACCTACTTTACACACAAGCTGTTAAAGAGCTGACAGGAATGGGTTTACGAGCACCGCCAGCTCCCCGAATTTCAAAACTGCACTTCCCTGACAGCCAAAACCTGCTAGAACGAGTAACAGATATGAGTTTTACTTGAATTCATTAGATTGGATGAAATATATTTTATAAAAAAAACGCCATTACCTTGATTTTCTTATGATGTTGCTTCTTACATCACAAAGATAATAATCTCTAGAATACCTTTGAGTTGCAGTGGAATTCTAACGCATGTAATATCTATTTCGCCGAAACTAAACTAAACTAAAAAAAAAAAAAAAAAAACAGATGAGTGAAAGGACATAATTGATAAACAAATACAGGAGATGAGTGAAAGGACAAAATTAATTAACAAACACACGGAAGGAGTGAAAGAGAAACTAATATCCAAACACAGGGCATAAAGTGAAAAGACAACATCTATAACCAAATGCAGGGCATTTGACAAAGGAGAAGAACTATAACCAAACACAGGAGATGAAGGAAAGGGACCCGAATCTTCTTAAGAGAGATGAGTGAAAGGACGGAAACCAAGAAAACATGAGTGAAAGGACGGAAACTAAGAAAACACAGGAGACGAATGAAAGGACAGAAACTAAGAAAACATGAGTGAAAGGACGGAAACTAAGAAAATACGGGAGGCGAGTGAAAGGGCAGAAACTATAGGAAAACAGGAGACGAGTTTAAGGATAGAAACTATAACCAAACACAGGACACGAGTGAAAGGACAAAAGCCGTAAACAAAAACACAGGAGAGAGCGAAAGGACAGGAAATGCAAGAAAACACGAGATAAATGAAATGACAAAAAACATAACCAAAACACAGGAGAGAGCGAAAGGACACGAACTATGACCAAACACAGGACACGAATTGAAAGGATGAGGGATATTTGTTGCACGTGTCACTTCACCGAAGCCACGGCACGAGGCAGATAAACAAGTGGGATCGAAGCCCAACTAAAACACCGGAGAGCGAATTGGAATCCCTGTATAAGTTGTTCTTTTGTTACATATAGTGTGTGTGTGTGTGTGTGTGTGTGTGTGTGTGTGTGTGTGTGTGTGTGTGTGTGTGTGTGTGTGTGTGTGTGTGTGTGTGTGTGTGTTTGAGAGAGAGAGAGGGAGAGAAGCGTGTTCTGGTGTTTATGCTACTGGTACTTTATATTGCGTTGTTTGGTTAAAATGTATGGTGGAGAAATGCATTTTTGTTTTGATTACTTTCATTGACAGCAATGGTAGTAATATCATTACGGTTATTGTGTTTGTTCCTGTCTTGTTTTTATTAAAAAGAAAAAAAAAAAATCAATAACCATGAAAACCTACATTACCTGTGCGCCTTTATATTTTCCTATACTGATAACTTTTTTTTTTATAATGATTTTTTTTTTTCTTTTTTTATAGTTTGATGTCATTAGAATTGTTTTAAAATTTACTGCCGTTTTCTTTGGTTTAGTTTCAGTATCCGTTTTCTTTTAGCATTTGCATTTTTTTACCGTTTTCTTTTTAGTTTCCTTCCAACGTTTTCTGTTAGCATATGATTGTTTTTTATTTGTTTTCTTTTGTTTATTTTTTTTCCAACGTTTCCTGTTGGCATATGCATTATTTACTTACCGTTTTCTTTTGTTTAGTTTCTATCCAACATCCGTTTTCTTTCTGCTTTTTTTCCGTATTCTGTTTAGTTTCTTTCCAACGTTTTCCGTTAGCATCTGCATTTTCGTTTTACTGTTTTCTTTTGTTTTGTTTTCTTCCGGTTTCTGTTTGTATATGCATTAATTTTATTTACTGTTTTCTTTTGTTTAGTTTACTACTAACGTTATCTGTTAGCATATATGCATTTTTTTTTTTTCTTTTGTTGAACTTCCTTCAAACGTTTTCTTTTAGCATTTACTTTTTTTTACGTTTTCTTTTTTTCAGTTAGCATGTGCACTTTTCTCTTTTCTTTTCTTTCCCCCTCTTCTCTTTTCTTTCTTTCTTTTTCTTTTTTTTCTTTCCCCCTCTTCTCTTTTCTTTCTTTCTTTTTCTTTTCTTTTCTTTTCCCTTGTAGTTTTTCGCTGTGGCTCCCCCCCCCCCCCCACCCACCCACCTCTTTGTGTGTTTGTTTCACTCGCTTAATTTAGTCTTTTATTGCTATCTATGCTTATTTGTGGGTCTTTTTTTTCCATCCTTACTTCTGTATATGGAATTAAATTTTTGCCTTAATTCATTTGCCATAATTATGAAAGTGAGGATTGGTGGAGAATTTTGAATTTTATTACTTCTTCTAAAATGGTTATTGTTATTGTGTGTCTTTATTATTCTTCGTGTTGTTATTGTTGTTATTCTATTTTGTTATCATTAATGCCATCACCATCATTGTTATCATTATTACTATTGTTATTGTTGTTGTTAGTATTATTGTTGTTAACATCATTATTATTATTATTATTATTATTATTATTATTATTGTTGTTGTTGTTGTTTTGTTGTTGTTGTTTGTTATATGTTGTTGTTTTTATCACTATTATTATTATTGTCACTTTCGTTGTTGTATTGTTATCATTAATATTATTGTTGTGATTTTTAATCATTATTATCATCATTTTACTATTACCATTGCTGCTATTATTTACTATTAATGATAATTTTCAGTATTAGTATTATTTGATATCATTATTATCATTGTTATTGTTATTATCATCGTCATCAACATCAACATCATCATCATCATCATCATCATCATCATCATCATCATCATCATCATCATCATCATCATCATCATCATCATCATCATCATCATCATCGTCATCATTATCATCAATATCACCATCTTTATTATCTTTATTGTTATTAGTGTTAGTTATTATTATCCTTATTTTTTCTATCATTATCATCATCATTATATTCCATTATCATTTCTATTATTATCTTAATTTTTATTATTAGTAGTACCATTATTATAATTATAATAATTATTATTATTATTATTATTATTATTATTATTTAGGCTGACTTTCCTCTTGCAGCCTCGGTATCTTGCACATTTTTCCTTACACCTCAGTCATCAAGTACTTTTCTGATTATCTTTTCAATAATATTTCAGGTAGATGCTCTTTATCTATAGGCATACCTTTCAAATATTTTATCCCAGGGCTCCAACAATAACTCTTCATCTTCCAAATTCTACCTGATTTACATATCATATTTGTAAACCGTTTTCTCGCCTTCCTTTCTATGCTATTCGAGAGTCCAATGGACAAGCCACATCTCTCGGCAAACACGTTTTTCTTCTTCTTCTTCTTCTACTTCTTATCAACATTGTTATGTTCGGTTTCTTATGTTCTAATATTTGATCATAGTCTTTATGGGGAATTTGTACAATATTTTTATACGAATCTGATTCCACTGCCTTTTTGCTGATGATTTTCTAGCTATTTTTTTTTTTTTTTTCTTAGTGTTTTGACCTGCATTGACGCCATTGGTGAGACATTTTTCTTTTTTTGTAGCTTCTTCATCTGGCGTACCGTGATAATAATCGTGATAATAATAATGTTCATACCATGCCCTTCCTCTGTGGAATCCCCACTTTTTTTCGACCCAATCTCCAGCGCATTATATTTGCCTCCTCATCATGCCGCTACGTCTTTAACTGGGTCTGTATCAACTTAAAGCATTCACATTTACAGTATATGCTATTGCTCCGTCAGATTCCTTTCGATATAACCGTTATATATTCCTGTCCGTCTCTCACATGCAGACGCGCCAATTCGTAGCCGGGAGCCTGATTTTGTGCTGCTATGATGGTACCTTCAGATTCCTTCCTTTGTGCTCCCATTTTGCTTAACCCAACCCACCTGCGCTCCTCCTGTGCTACCCCGTCTGTTAATTTGTGTTGCTATTTTGTGTTGAACTTCGGTGAGACACTGCATCGTTTTACTCCTGTATTTATTATTATTATCATCATTATTATTATTATTATTATTATTATTATTATTATTATTATTATTATTATTATTATTATCATTATTATTATTATTATCATTATTTTTATTATTATTATTATTATTATTATTATTAATATTATTATTATTATTATTATTCAGCTTCCTTCCTTAATGATCCTGCTCAACCAATCCCACCTTTTATTCTGTGCTGTTTCCTGTTATTCTGTGAAAATGTTTATTGAGCCACTTGTGGAGACACTGCTTCAACTTGCTCCTTCTGTAGATTTAATTTGCTCTTTTCTCCTATTCCAACAAGCACTCCTCTTCGTTTTTTTATTTACTTATTTATTTTCTTCTCTTTCCTCGTCTTCATCCTCTTCTTTTTCTTCCTCTTCTTCTTCTTCTTCTTCTTCTTCTTTTTCTTTTTCTTCCTCTTCTACTTCTTCTTTTTCTTTATCTACATCTTTTTCTTTTCTTTCTTCTTCTTCTTCTTCCTCCTCCTCCTTATTATTATTATTATTATTATTATTATTCTCTTCCTCCTCCTCCTGCTCCTCCTCCTCCTCCTCCTCCTCCTCCTCCTCCTCCTCCTCCTCCTCCTCTCTCCTCCTCCTCCTCTCATTTTTCTTCATCACCTCCTTCTTTTTCTTCTTCTTAATTTTCTTCTACTTATTATTATTTTCCTCCACATATCTCACCAGGTCCTCTCGTTCAGTCCTCACACAATCCCACAACGCCAGTCAGTCCTCTTCCTCCCTTCACCCTTTAGCACAGCCTATCCGCATCGGCAGCTCGAGGATAGTCAATTCCAAAGTATTGTTGAGTAGTTTCCTTTGTCTGTCTGTCCAATGCCTTCAGTTTAGTTAATTGCAGGATTTCTACGATATACCGATGAGCTGCAACTTTCCTAGAATTTATTGTGAGGGTATGTCCAGGTATTTTGTAAGGTGTGCCAGATTATTGTTATTGTTATTATTATTATTATCATTATTGTTATTATTATTATTATTATTATTATTATTATTGTTATTGCTGTTGTTATTGTTATTGTTATTGTTATTATTATTATTATTACCATTAGTATTTTTATCATTGTTATTATTAGTATTTTCATCATCATCATTATTATAGTTGTTATTCTTATTGTTCTTTTCTTGCTATTATTTACTTCTACGATATACTATAATCGCCACGACGAACGATACTACTATGATTATAGTTGTAATTACGAATAATTATTGATTATTTTCCCTACGTGTAATGGAGATCATATTATCTTTCCTGTTTAGTTTTCACCGTTCTCTTTCTCCGCATTCTTATTTCTCCGTTTTCTTTCTTCTCCGTTTTCTTCCTTCTCCGTTTTCTTTCTTCTCCGTTTACTTTCTTCTCCGCTTTCTCTCTTCTCCGCTTTCTTTCTCCGTTTTCCTTCCTTCTTCGTTTTCTTCTTCCCTTTCCTTAATTTTTTTTTTCGTCATTGTTGTTGTCAAAATGACCCCCAACGCCCGCTTTATAGAAGGTTAATTTAATATGCGGCTGATTCTGGTATCTCGGGCCCCTTTGATGTACACTCTGTTTTTTACTTTGTTAACTTCTGCTCATCCTTTGATTTTGCGAAAACATTGCCTGTGGCTCGAATGGCTCTGATGTTGGCCAAAATGGTTGAAATCACTTCTAAGCTTGTTTATTGTTATTGTTATTATTATTATTATTATTATTATTATTAATGTAATAATTATCATTACTATTATCATATTCATCATCATCACCATCACCATCATTATCATCCTTATTGTTATAGTTATTACTACTACTACTACTACTACTACTACTACTACTACTCTACTACTATTACTATTATTATTATCCTTATTATTATCCTTACAACGAATATCACCATTAGTATCATTATCATTGTTGTTATTATTATGATTATTGCTACGCCAGTGGGTCTTTGTCTCTGTGCGAAACATGTGTTAACATGAAAAGGATGACCTGGGCATGTGTTAACATGAAGGGACCTGGGCAAACATGACGCAGCTGGCTGTGAGCGGAGGAGCGGAGGAACAAGCCAAGAGACGGGGTTGGGTGCTGCTCCTGTGAAGACCTCTGTGTGCCTTTGTGACCTGATGAACTTTGTGTTGCCCTGTTATAAGCTGTATCGTGCAGTGTGACATGTTGGTTTGCCCCTGTATTGTGCCTATAGAAAAGTGTACGGGTAAATAACTTGTGTAAATAAAGGAAAGACTGCCATTTTGTGTTTATTTCGTGCCCTGCCTCGCTACTTGGCGTTTCCCCTGTGGTGTTCTGGGACGCTGTGGTGCTCGGTGCCTCTTGGAGCTGTTCAGTGTTCACGACCCTGTGGATAGCACGCCGTCTGCTTAGCCTGCCTTGCGTTGGTGGCAGAGAGACGAGGCGGCCGGCGTAACATTATTAATAAATAATATCAATTTTTCCGTTTCTGAAAAATTGACCTTTCTTTCTGTCTTTATTCACGTTATGTCTTGCTATCGTTGGCTGATTATGATAATAATATTTACATCATGAACATGATTATTGTTGAACTTATTTCAGTAATTATAATATACATCGTCAGTGTTGATTATCATTAA